>NC_079381.1:22532500-22577500 GCF_021018895.1 Seriola aureovittata | reverse complement strand
AGTTAAAGCCTCATTTTGTCACGTGACTCCAGAGACGCAGGAAGTACTGAGATCTTTCACTTCAGTAACTACAGAGATACCACAGTGACAACGCCCCTCATTCAAAATCCTAATCTTCTGATTGTCTTGATTAATCAATTAATCAGTCAATCTACGAAACATCAGACGCCAGTGAAAAATCCAGCCAGTGAACAAACACACAGGTCGTTCTTTTTCAACCCTCCGGTACGACCCACAGGAGTGTCTCCTGATGTCAGCAGGTGTACCGGACCTTGGTTGTCATGGTAACAATAACAAACACGCACTCTGTACTGAGAGCAGCCTACCTAGCTTCGTCGCCATGGTTACCACAATAACAGTCACGGGTTGGTTAGGTTTAGGTTTTAAGACAGCTATTCGAGTTAAAATAAGTACTTCCTCAACAATAGACGATCTTTGTCGTCATGGTTACAATAATGACAACGTGGTTAACTTTGTCGAACAACGTTCACGGATAATAGAAACAACGTAAACTGCCGGTTTCACACGGGAATCGAACACCGCTCTCACGTGTCATATTCATCCGTCCACCACCTCCTCACATAAGGTTTATTCTACGGTCACCGCACTTTCCCCCTTTGCTCCTGTCATAATTACTACGACCACCTGATGTCGCCTAGCAACAAAACGTAACTATGGGTCATAACAACCTGCTGCACAGACGACCTGTGGGCTCATCTCTATAGTTTTCTTGAGCCTTGTTCCTTGTTTTAACAGTCTAAAATCCTGAGATATCTGTAATGTAAGAGAAGAAAAGGCATCAGAGTCTCACATTTCAGAGGCTGAAACAAATGAAAGTTTGACATTTGTGCTTGAAAATTTATGCATAATTGCCAATAATCGACTAATTGTTGCAGCTCTAAACCTGATTTGGAAGAAAAAACTGAAATGATGAAACCTGGTGACCTTAAAATAAACCTTATGTGATAATAACATTATCTCAGAGAGCCGAGTGTTTCTGTGCGCAGTAACACTGAGGATAAACAGGAACACAGAATGAGAACAAAGCCAGCGTGGCCTCTCACTTCACCGCTCTGTAAAAGCCAGATAGATTATTTACTGCACGAACCAAATGAGCGTCGTCTCCTTTGGGAGGCAACTAAGCACAAAATCCACAATTTTGAATTTCATGTTTCAAGTGATTTTCTTCTCCTTAGACCTTTATGCTCTGTAATAAAAGAAATCAGCCACACACACACACACACACACACACACACACACACACACACACACACACACACACACACACACACACACACACACACACACACACACACACTAGTCATCTGAGTTTATAAATCCTGAGAACAATTTCACACAAGAAAAAGATAATCCATAATTTGAACCACTGTTGCCATAGTGACAGGCCGGTCCGCTCAGCGACATGAAGCACTGCAACAAGTCCGTTTAATACAGGACAACATGAGGGGGCATCCACGCAGATCTGGAGGCAAACTGACAGAAGATATCTCTCATTTTAGTTGTAGTGGAACATGAGCACGGTGCGTGAAGCATAAATAGAGTGAGGGGAGAAGAACATGGTGCCAAGATAGTTCGCTTACAGCAGAAAAATAAGATAAAAAAAAAAAGACTGATGCAAAAGTTCTAATCAGTTAGAAGCTGACCTAGAAAACCTACTTTCAACTCAGTGGCATCCCAGGATCTAGATAAAGAGCCACAGGGATACAGTTTCTTTATGTTCTGGATCTACCCCAGCGGTCTCCAAGGTGGTCGTACTGGAAACACTTCTGAAGACGTCATTTTAAAAGGATCTTTTTTTTATTTTCATTGTCAACAAATCCCATAAGAAAACCAAAACCAACAACAAATTCAAGTTAAAGCTCAGTTTTACTCGTCACTGAGCCACTCCTGAATTCACACATTTAGTTTTACAGCCAGAGACATCCCCTGTCGTCCAGCAAGAGGCCACAGTCATGCTCGTGGCTCAGTGCTTTGAGCTAAATGCTAACAGCAGCATGTTAGCAGGGGTCATCTTGAGGGAGTCGAGTAACGATGTACATGTCACTATAATAGCAGAAATAGCATTTTATAATGAAATTTTTTATTTAATTGGTTGATTTGGACTTTTCAAATTAACAGTCTGATCCAAAAACACTGAAACCTGATACTTTATGACAGATAAATATTATATTTTATCTTAACATTATATTATAGCCTGAGTAAAGCCTGTAGGTCTACCTCTTGGGCTGCAGGTGTACCCTCCACCAATCAGGGGGTAGAACAGTATTGTATATGTAGCCTGAAAAATCACTTGCTGTTGTTTGCAAAGCTTCATTTTTGTGACTTGGTCATTTTGGTGACTGGATCAAACCCGAACCTTGGTGATACTCTAGCTAGCATGCTAGCATTGCTACTTACATCATGATCTGCATTGACGCTTGTACCCTCATACCTGCTCCACTACACTACTTTCTCAAAAGTGCAGTTTATAGAACTTACACTGCTCTTATTCATCACTGCCAGCGACTTCTCAATCAGTTTGAATGATCACGGTGCTGATGTGCTGTTCTCCTGGTGGACACAGTGGGATAATGTTGTAATCGTGATGCTTTTATACCATTGTGATGAGATGAAGAGTCCAGTTGATAAACAACAAGATTGACAGGCTTGTCAGATTTATGCCGCCGTTTCATTATTTTAAGTGTGCCTCATAAAAAGGAAGACCGTAAGCCAGGATGTGAACCCTGCTTGTGTTACACACACTCCCATCACATTCCCAAAAACTCTTTGAAGCTCAAACCCAACCTCTCCCGCCTCCACCGACACCCACACAGACATCACAGGAGTCCCAAATACGTGATTGTTCATTAACCTCAACCTCTGTCTTGAAATAGCAACATACAGCCCATTATTAGTGAGTCATTCCCCCTGCTGTTTATCTCTCCTCTCTTCTTTCTGTTTTTTCTTCCTTCAGGTTTATTACTCAGAGGCCGCTCTGTTCCAAAAGCACTGAGGGGTAACCGAGAAATCCCAAGACCGACGTCAAGGACGACAAGTCCCAAATTAAAGCATGGAGCTATATGCAGCGATGAGGGACCAGTGGGCTCAGTGAAAACATGCAGCAGTTAAAGGATCATTCTGGTTTGTCACAACTTGGACCTTATTTTTATCCTCTGTGTGTTTGTTGCTTTATTTGCTTGTTTGCAGTGGGGGGGGGGGGGCGGACGACTCCAGGAATTTTTTTAATCAGTTTTCTTAAACATAGTGATATTGTGCAGGTATTTTTCAACATTTCTCTTGATCTTAATAAAAACCAGACACGAATGGTGTTGAAATCTATGACCTTGTTCAATTTGGTGCAGGTCCAGATCATCTCAATTAATCCAATGCTTTAATCATTGGCCTCCCACTTACTGCTAATTAGCAAATATTAGCATGTTAATGCGTGGAACTAAGATGGTGAACATGGTAAACATTATATCTGCATCATGTTTCCTGGCTGAAGCTCAAATGCTACTTACATAATGTTCTTTGATGCTAATACCGAACAACATTTACATCTCGTTCTCATCAAAGTAAAGGACGTCGCCTCAACAACGTCCGACAGGGTGAGAATCATGTACAGTCGGACCAACTGTTTACCCTGATTTAAATTCTGCTTGTGCTCTGGTCATTTGGTGTTCGAAGCCGGGACATAAATCCTTATCGTGTGACGTTCATTTTCACTCATTCACACTCCGACAGCGGTCACACCACACCGTCTTCAAGTCTCTCTTTCATTATCTCCCACTGCTGTTATCTTTTCTCCTTCCTCTGCAGTTCTGTTTGCAAGGACAGGCGAGGCACCAGACTGTGAGCAAGAGAGATGTACGCAGAGGGAGGATAAAGAAGGGAAAAAAAAGAAAAGAGAGAGAGAGATTCCAGTAGGACGGTTGCTGAGACAGCAGAGTTTGGTCAAGTCTGGCTGTGTGTGAGCAGATGTCTTACAGCAGCGTATGAACCAACACTGCAAGAGTGCAGAGAGGTAGGAGCGTATCTCTCGATTGATACCAGACAATTAGGCTCCACTTCTAGGCAAAATCAAAACTCATTACACTCTGCAGGCGAGAGGTAGTGCAAGTCTGGGTGTGTGTGTGTGTGTGTGTGTGTGTGTGTGTGTGTGTGTGTGTGTGTTTGTGTGTGTGTGTGAAAGAGCGAGCAGCAGGTTATTTGCTGATGTTCACGTTTCTCCATGTTATCAAATTCACTTACAGATGAGAAGCTGTGAGGTGCAGCACATCTGGCCCTGCTGCTGCTGCTGCTGTTAATGGGAGCGATAAGGTGTAGGAAAAGAAGTGAAGAAGAAAACGGGAGAGAGAATGCAGAGTGATTATAAAAACCCAGACACTTAAAGAACAATTAACACACTTCCCCTCCACAAGAGGTGACGGAGCAGCTATTAAAGCAAACACAGTATCCTATCTCTGCGGCGTCGGACAGCCTTTTAGCCGGGCTTGGATCACATGGATTGTGCATGCCTGTGAGCTGCAAAGCCTCATGTGATGTGGGTCATGGGGGGGGGGGGGGGGGGGGGGGGGGGGGGGGTGTAACAAAGGAAAAGTTGTGTTTGAGCTCCCCGTGGTTGTGACCAGGCCGTTCCCCCGGTGCACCAGTGCTGCACTCTAGTGGCTGCATCGGAAACACATCCTTTTCATTTCAATGTGACTCATTATAACAGATTTGGTAATGATTTATTTTGCAGATCCTGAAAACGTCTGCAAAGTTTCCTGGAAAGACGTAGAAGACATTTGGAGCTAATTACAGGGTGAAATCAAGAAAAGTGATCTGAATCAGATTTTCTTCCTGCAGGGCTGCAACTAACTATTACTTTTGTTATATATTAACCGCTTGATTTTGTTTGTTTTTTGATTAACTGATTGATTGTTTGGTCTATAAAATGTCAGAAAATAACTAGAGCCCAAGATGACATTTACAAATGTCTTATTTTATCCAACTAACAGTCCAAACCCCAAAGATATTCAATTTAAAATGATATAAAATCTTCACATCTGCATCACAATTGGCTAATTGATAAAACAGTTCATTCTTGCATCCCAGAGCTCAAAGCGACGTCTTCAAATTGCTCGTTCTTTGTCCGAGAAACAGTTAAAACCCAAAGAGATTCAGTTTACAATGAAAGCAGACAATAAACCCACATTTAAGAGGCTGGCACAGACAGATTTTTGTCATTTTGTTGCTTCAAAAGTGACTCAAACAATCGATCAATTATCGAAATAGTTGACAACTGCGTGAGAGACTAATAACTGCAGCTCTGAGTTGTTTGAGGCTGATTTGAAGAGTTCTGAAGAGAACATACAAAAACAACTAAATCCAACGGGCACATGCACAAAAGCCGAAGTGGAGCAGACAAAGTGAAATATCTCCCTGTTGGAAACTCACTCTGCTCACATGGTCTGCAGTAAGTCCTGGATTACCCTACTGACCCAGACTGAGTTCTCAATGACACAATTTCGGATGTAGCACAAACTCTCCAGAGAACATTACAATCAGATCGTCAGAGTCCCGCTCAAGTCATGGGGTCTTAAATTCGTCCGACCAGGGAGAAACCCAAACCTGAGCACACTGAATCTTTTCACTTCTTTAAATCACATTACAATGTAAACTCTGTCATGTGGAGAACCTTCCCAAACCGGCCATTTTAGGCCCCCGAGTCCCACTTAAAGGGACGGGACTCTGTGCTTTCTCCGCCCGTATGTCAGTAATATTTTAGCAGCATGTGGTTACAGAGTAGTTTCTTAATGACAGGGGAAGCCTGAGCGGTGCGGGGCCAGCTCCGCGGCCTTCTGCGTAAACAGGCGTAGCTGGCTGCCATCTGGTTGGCTTCCACTTCAGAGCGGAGAGCCCGTCGTCGTTTACTGATCATCTGCACTGATTCCAGCTACAACTCCCACAGCAGAATATTCAGGAACAGTTTAGGACAGGCCACACGATTAAAGGCCCACTTCACCCAACTTACAGAAAAAAAAACTTCCTCTCGTTTACTTCTACAAAGAGTCGAGCCGTTCAGATTGTTAAGATTTTGATTTATTTGTCTCTGAGATTTCTGTCTCTACTCCGGTGTAATGAAGGTGAAAGAAATTCAACATCATTTTCTCTTTCCAAAAATGGCGTCCCTGTTTTCACTGGGGCTGTTTCTTCTGTAGACGTATGATGAAAACTGTTCCCAGAGAGGTTTGTGAATCAACCTGAGCAACCAAAAACAGCAACTCACAAGTATTCACAACATCAAATACTCTGACTATTACTTCCTTGATGAAGCTATTAATGTTTTTTTGCTCTATTAATGTAAATAAAATTAGGAAAATTGTGGTGAGAGGCGAAGATGACATCTTCAAATGTCTAATTTTGTTGGAACAACAGTGAAAAAGTCAAAGATGTTCTATGTACAGTGATGTAAAACTAATACTCAGATTTGAGACACTGGAACCATCAAATTTTGGGCATTTTTTCCTTGAAACATAAAAAACAACTGATTGAAAGTCATTGATTAATTTTCTGTTCATTGACTAATCAATTAATCCACTAATTATTTCGGCTTTCAAAATTTGAGCCATGTTAAAACCTGGAGACATAAAACCAAATCTGTTTTTCATGGCTAGTTATCAGCTTAATGTTCTTGGTAAGGAGCAATCTCTACACAAGGTCCATTTAGGAGCTGCTCTGGAGCTTTCGACTGCTTCACACGGTCTTCATCATCATCATCATCATCTCGCAGTGATGAACCCACAGAGAAATATCACCCGAATCTTTTAACGTCTTCTGAGTTGGTGGGGACCAGAAACTGAGGGTGAATATGAGACTTAAATTGATGGTGTGGACACAAACATGACTACAAATAAATGACAATGTTAATCTGTGTCAACACAATGTGTAAATAAGCAATATTGTTTTTAACAATCTCTAACTTTTGGTCACCCTGTCCTTAAATTTGTGGCTGAGGGTGAATTGTCCAAAAACGGAGCGAACTCGGACACGCTACTTTATCTTGAAGCAGATCTGGTGCCATCCATCTGCTGTTGTGCCTCTTTTCTCGGACATGAGAGGCCCAAACAGACGTCTTTATTTGTGGGACCAAAGAGTGAAGCAGTTTGTGTGCAGAAGCAAGAGTTTCCCAGACTGCTAAAGGCTTAGGAATCTGAATAAATGCACCTGTGTGGCAGTAAAAAGGCTTTTTGAAAGTACCTAACAACTTAACAAAAAAACACACAGAGCGAGTGCGCGGCTGACAGCAAACATTCATACACAAAACAGTCAGGTCTGTCGGAGAGAGAGAAAGGCTTTCGCTCCTGCAGCAGTTTTACTTCAGTGAACTGACTTCATTTGAATCACAAAGGAACAAAAGGCTTTCTCAAAAAGCTTTGCGCTGAATGCAACGACAGAAAAGATAAAGCTGCACAAAAACAACATGAAAACACCATCAAAATGCAAAGAAGTTTTGTCATTCTGAACTATGTTGTTATCCAGATAAGCACACAAACATATGCGACTTTTGACCAGTTACACCCCTCTGTTCCCATGACCGTGTGTGTGTGTGTGTGTGTGTGTGTGTGTGCCTGCGATACAGTGAGTGTGTGTTTGAGACTGTTGTGCCAACAGAGAAGTCGACAGGGGCAGCAATGGGACAAACTGTGGGAGGTAGAACAGAAAAGGAGAGAAGAAAAGAGAGGAGAGCGAAGCCGGCCGGCTGAAGAGCAGAAAGAGAGAAGTGAAGCAGAAGTAAACGTCGCTCTCAGAGAGACTCTCTCTTATTGGTAGTTCATTAGTCTTGACCTTGCCTTTGACCCACGGTGAATGCTGCAGCAAGCTCACTGCTATGACACCGCCACTATACAAGCCACACAAACACACACACACACACACACCCACACACACAAACACACACACACACACACACACACACACACACACAAAGGAATGCTGCTTCTGTTATTGTCTTTAAGTGCCAAACTCAGGCCAAGGCCTAGCCAGGGTTTCAAAAACAAAATAACAGCCGTGCGAAGCTCTGTCTCACACACACACACACACACACACACACACACACACACACACAAACACACTGACATATACACACCCAAACACCACTTCCGTCCATTCTCTCTCACAGAGAAAGGAAGCCGAGTCGAGCTGGCCGGGCCCCAGTCGTCCAGACAGAGGCAGCCTGGCAAACCCTGTCTCATGCCTGCCTGCTTCCCCGCTCTGAATGGCTTTCAAAGACTCTCCGAGCCCTCGCCATCCTTCACTTCTCCCCTCGCTGCTGACTGTGTCGGTGGATGTAAAGGGCCACTTCAAGTGTGAAGGAGAAGAACCTGATGCAGTTTCCAGACGTTCGTTTATCTGCTAAATGTGGCGGAAATGTGAAACACTGCACTTTTTAATACGACTCATTCTCTCTCACACGTCACTGAACCTGCCTCACACCACTGGAAATTAAAACCATATAGTCATGAAACTTCACAGGCGTTGAAGATAAAAATGCTCTATCGCGGTATCTATAATATATCAATGAGGGGAGGCTAAATAAGTGAAACACCTCTGTATGATGCAATACAGCAAGTCTGCATTCATTTTCTATGAGAAAAGAGGATTCTGAGAAAACAGGCAACAAGAAACCGACTAGAGATACATGAAAAGAAAGGAGTTGAAAGTTGGAATATTTAAATTTTATGTAAATGAGGAGGTCCTCGGCAGTTTCCAAAAAAAACAACCAAAGAGAAAGCGATGCAGCGGCGGGAATTAGAAAAACCATCAACTGCACTTTCTGGAATTCCACTATTGTACGACCTAAATGCCCCTGAGGTTACAGATACAAACAAACATGAAGTTTGTTTGGTCCAAAAGTCACGTAAACTCCTCAAGAACGCTGTTGTTTATGTGTTTGCTAACGTACAAGCTGCTTGCTAGCTTGAAAGCATTAATATACAAAATCAAAAATCAAGAAAATTACATGTTATTGAATCAAACATAACCCATGAGTTTAACTGAAATCATGTTATAGAATCGAGGTTTTTCTTCATGTGCGTTGCCTCTGCAGCCTCCCATGACGTGAAAGTGCCCACAGCAACAACACAAGAAGAAGTGGCGGCCATGATGACACATGCAATGTTTACCTCCAGCTGTTCGTCTCTGTAATACGACCAGAGATGATACCACAGCATGACAAACTGAAAGTTGAGAAACTTCAGTCTATATTTTTATATCGCCCAACCTTACATCTCTCTCTGATGATGTACGGTTAGAGAACACACTGACACACTCTTACATCAGCACCAACACCGTCTCCTTGTTTGGCTCCGTCACTGTCATCACACTGCGTCTGCCAACACCAGCATATTTACAGGGATATCTCATTATGCTGAGTTAAATGTGTACGCTGTCCTTTTCAAACGCACTCATCAAACAAAGAAAGACTGTACGGCACAAGCTTTACATTACGCTCTAAAGGCACAACATGGGGACCGCAGCGGCTAAATAGCAGGCTTGTGTTCAGCTGCCGTACACCGGTAACAATCAAAAGTTTAGCCAAACAAGCTGTCTGACAGGATCTGGGATGGAGAGAGGGGAAATGAGGACTTGCTTCTTTCTGTGCAGCCAGTTAAAGATTGTCGGCTCTAACTTGGCAAAACCACAGGAAAGAAAAGCTGTGATTATTTCCAGCAACAGGTGATCAAAGATACTTCAACATGCTGACCTGTACATGAACTCCTGACAAACAGAGAGGAAGCCAACAGAGAGGGTAACATATTGATTATAAAGGTTTATAATTAGCTGTATTCCCTCTGCTCCATGTAGACGTACAGTAGATGTAGCTTTAATGAGATGATTTTGAGAGGCAGGCAAGTGAAGAACCCATTCAAACATCCATCACACATCCATCTAACCATCTACTTAATGGACACATCCACTCTTCTGCTCCATAAAACCCATTCCCCACTCTTAGCTGCAGTGCTTTCATCACGCTGTGTGATTTAGCAACAAGGGGTCAAAGCTCTTACCTTGGGCCATTTGGGATTGATGACACGTGCTTTGACCGCGTCGTCCAGAGCCGTGCTGTACTGACCCAGTCTGAGATAGGCGGCCGAGCGGTTACTGTACAGGATGCAGTTTTGGGGGTCAGCAGTCAGGGCCTCGCTGTACAGACGCACAGCCAGGGCGTACTCCCCCTGCTGGCAGGCCTGGTTACTGCGACGCACGCGCTCCAGGAACTCCGCTTTGCTCAGGCCGGGGGGGGTGCAGCCGGACGGTCGCTCTGTCCTTTTCAACGTCGGGGCTGAAGGCATCACAGGGGAGGAAGAGGAGGAGGATGACGAAGGAGGGTTGGTGGTCCTGCTGGTGGAGCGAGAACCAAACAGGGAGAACTGGGGAGCAGAAGGGGAGGGAGAGGAGAGACTGGTTAAATGTTACTTCATTCAAAAAGATTTCCTTGTTCCAGCTTCTCATATCTGAGGATTTTCTGCTTTTCTCCGTCTTATATCATTGTAAAATCAATATCTTTGGTTCTTGGATAATTGGTCGATTCTAGGAGAATTTGATATTTTCACCAATTTATTTTTACTTTTCCCAAACGTCACAACCAAAACAACCAGAAGATTAATTCCACACTTAATTCTTATATTATTTGAAATTTGTTTAAATTTTTATGGTTTTATTTCATGTAATTTTGTAGATGTTGGTGTTGTATGTTGTATAATCATCAGTACTGTTTGACTAGTTTGGAAACTGGGCCTCGGCCTTCGTCATACGGAAGTAGGCTTGGTTTCATCTGAACTGGGTTGGAAGAACGTCCTGAACATCATTCCAGCACCTTCAATTAGTAATAGTAAATAGTAGAAAATAATTCTGACTGGTAGTTTCATACATAATAATGTGGGTCGGTGAACCTTCAGAAAAATCCATCCCTTTGTGCCTGTCATTTTGGGTGCGCATGAGAGCGGGCTGCGTACGTGTCACTTAAAAGGTCAGATTGATCAAATTACATGAGAAATAAAAAATAAGTTTCAACAGACAAATGAATTGTGGTTTTGGCTGCTGTTACACAAGTAAAGAAAACATCTTCTTGCAAACAGAATCCTGCCCAGGACGACACAGAAACTGCAGCAGCCTCATTTGCATGATATGATCGTGTAGTTCCTGGCAAATGGGACACCAAAGTGCTGCGTGCACTTTTCTCTCCTGCTCGGTGGTAACAGCTCAAATTCCTCAGAGAGATGGAGAGAGAAAGGAGGAGAGTCAGGCAGAGACTCAGGCAGTCAGATGAGGGTTTTGTTCTTCTCCTTCGTTTCTGTCACACCCGCTGAAACTTTGTGTAAAATGTGCGCACTGAGGTTAGCTCGCTGCAGCTTTAACGTTGAACCGATGCCTCCCTCCCTGATCTGGTGTTTCCAAATTTGTCCTTTCACCAGAGCTTACACCAAGGCCTTCATTATATCTCTCTATTCCCGCTCTCTCTCTCTCTCTCTCTCTCTCTCTCTCTCTCTCTGACACACACACACACAAACACACACTGAAATGTTTGGATACACACTTCAAATATGTAGACTGGAGGGATTCCGAAAAACTTGCAAATGCATCATCCAACAGCTTTGAGTGAGAAGCAAGAGCATAACGCTGTTTGGAAAGGCAATGGAAATAGATTTGAAATAAACTGCAAGAAAAAAAAATGTCTGGCAGTCTCACACCATCAAGTCTGTGAAGATTCGGGTCATTTTACATTAACACTGGACAGCTGCTACTTTTTGTACCATTTCGACGACAAAAAGTTGGAGTGTAGTTTAGGTTTATTTCATATTTTTTAAACGTTAAGGGAGGTGAGGAGGGAACGAGCTGAGGCAAAGATACTGTGTGAGGTGAAAGGGACAGGTGCATGCAGGTGTTGTAAAACTACAGTATGTAATATAAAGAGTGTATTTAGTCCAGAACAACTTGTAGGATTTCTTCTATTGGACACACAGCAGATTTACACGAGACCAAACAACACATCAAACGTCTCCATCTTGGCTCATCAAGTGAGCTGCAAAACATAATAACATCTCGAGTTCTCAAGTCCATTTAACATTCACTGTTTACCTAATGGCATTCTTAATTAAGTGTGTCTCTCACAGATGGGGATGTGATTCATTTTGTAAACAGTGGAGCTGCAGGCTGTTAATTGTGAGATTTAGGTGTGTTTTTTGTCACTGATCCTGGCACAGCCTTTGTAAACAGTGAGGTCAACAGTGAATGGATTAAAAAAATATCCAAAATAAAAGACGCTTAAAATCTTCTGCTTGGATCTGTTTTTCACGTTATTTATGCAATTAGTCGTTCCACTAAATTACCTGCAAGTTGAACTTAAATTAGAAGTTGTTTCACAAAGGAAATTCTTCCAGATATGAAACACTCAAATTATTAAAGGTACTTTCTCAGATTTGTCTTGTCTCGTCTCTGGAAGGGAAATTACAGACAATTTACTTCCAAATATACAAATTATTTCAAAGCCTTCTCCACACTGTGAGAAATAAAATTCTGGTTGAGAAACATTGAATTTTTCATGTATTATTTTATATATTTGAATTAGGAGTCATCAAATCTAAATATTCTGAGTCTAAAAATACTAAAAACAGCTGTTTTTGGTATTAGCTACAGCCCGGAGGAGTACTGCTCAATCCACAATTCACCGTCTTCTGACAGAGCTCATTTTTCAGCTGTTCTCTCCAGCATGCCATCACCATTCATGAATGTGCCATGTTGTTATGAAACACTTGTTCAAATATGACGAGTGTGATATGAAGCAGAGCTTGTTTAACGTGTTACCAGGGCTGTGTTTGCAGAAATAAACAAAGACGGCCACATATCATGAGTGTGGAACTTATGCGTAAATCTCTGAGCCTATTACTATTGAGTACAGTTAATAGAGCACATGAAGAAAAGTGAGTGGGGGGAGTTTAGTGTGGACTCTTGTAATCACACGGTTTACTTTACAGATTTCACAGAGCTGGTTATGTACGCTGTTGTGTTCTCTAAACAGAGGCCTGACTTCGCTGAAGCCTCTCCTCGGTGTTGCGTGGGAGCACCTGAACACAAACTGCAAACGGTTTGTAAGAGCTGAAGTCACGTTTCTGAGGCAAAGTGAAAACTGGAAAATGAGAGAGTGGAGTTAATAACCTAAGCATATAGTACAATACTGTACTCAAGTACGATTTTGAGGTACTTGTATTTTATTTGAGTAATTCCACTTTATGCTACTTTATACTTGTACATTTTGGAAGCAAAATATTGCCAGCTGTGACTAACAGTTACTTTGCAACTTCAAATTAATAATACAAACTGGTAAATTATTATCTAATATTATAAATCAAGCCACACAGCGGTAAATAAAATAGTCTGAAATGTCCTGCTGTATGATGAATAGTATATTTTCATTCCTTCAAAATACATTTTGAATGCAGTGCTTCTTCTTTGAGTGAGTCTTGGCCAAAATGGCGTCATAAAGATGACACACAAACTGACACCGAACACTAAAAAAAGGAGGAAAAACAAGAGATGCACTGATTGGAGTCACTTGATTAGTATCAGTGCTGATACTGACCTAATTAAATGGATCTGCAAGACTTTATGGCTCCACATCAACGGGTCTTCATTCAGCTCTGTTCATTGATGCTTACGTTACCGTAGATACTACGCCGCGTTCTGCTTTTGCTTCACAATAAATAAATGTGAAGGCAAAGACAAGCCTTTATTCTGAAATTTTGTTTTTACTTAACCTTTATTTAAGCAGGAAGTCCCTTGAGATTAAAATCTCTTTTTCAGAGGAGACCTGGAAAATAACATTTGCAGTTTGGTGACGTAAGATTTACTCTATAAAGTTTATCTAAAACTAGATTTAGACATTTTGAGCTTAATAAAAGGAAAACAGCTCAGTGAACCTTTAGAGAGCTGGAGTTAAAAACACGCTGTGGAGGAGCTGCGTTGCTAAGCAGTGTGGTTGTGGTTGACAAGCAAACAGATGGAAGAAAAGCACAGGTGAAGTGGTCTGGTGAAGATGTGCAGAAGCATGTAATTATGTTCAGTGAAGCCTCTTCCACCTCAGTCTGTTTTTGGAACGTCTCTGTCTGAACACAACACCAGTGATCCTACCACTACAACTGTGTGTGTGTCACATGTATAAGAACTGTTGAATGCGATGGTGTGTCTGTTGTTATGAGGCCGTAATTAAAATTAGTGCAGACGTAAAATAGATGGTGTATGAACATTCACACTTTACGTTTCAGAATTTAGATACGGTCTCATGTTTCCTTTTACACTAAACAATGATTTAATTAAATTGGGGGGGGGGGGTTGAGTTTGGCTGATGAAAGCAATATCGAGGAAGAGAAAATTTGGATTGGAAATGCATCAAACACATTGGAAATGACTGCATTTCTCTCTACTAGGAACAAAACCAGTAGATATTACATGAAAACAACTGCAAATTGCCCATTTCAGTCCTTAAAATGTTCTTCCATGGATTTGAATTAGGACGTTGATGTATTTTTCACTCAACTCGTCCTTTTCCAAACCACATGCGTGTGCAGTCAGCTTCATCAGGATGTGATTTGATTCGTTGTGTCACCTGTCTGTGATGTTTGATATTGCAGGTGCAGTTATTACCACATGCACACACACACACACACACACACAAAATGTACATGCAAAACAGTTGACAAGTTGACAGCACTACGTCGCTCAGCAGGACGTTTCCACTGACAGTTTGTTATCGAAAGTGTCACTGCTGACATATGTATTTGCACTACAACACACACACACACACACACACACACACACACACACACACACACACACACACACACACACACAAAACAGACACAAATTATAGAAAAAATGTTAGGGTGTGTGAACAGAAGTTTGCACAGGAAAGAGTTCAAGTTGGAGGAACAACCCCATTCTCTCTCTCTCACACACACACACACACACACACACACACACACACACACACACACACACACACACACACACAAAAGGACCAAAAAAAGACAGGAACACAACATGAATATCCTGTGCAAGTCATTCCAATATCACACACACACACACACGCACACACACACACACACGCACACGCACACACACACACACACACCACACACACACACACACACACACGCACTTCCCCTGTCTCCTGTCTTACTACTCCCAGCCGCCTTTTTCAGTCCAGGTCAAAGGGAGTACATTCCTGGAGAACAACACACACACACACACACACACACACACACACACACACACACACACACACACACACACACACCACACACACACACACACACACACACACACACACACAGACAGACAGACTTACACTGCGGGGCTGAATACCTGAAGGAGGAAATTGTGTCCCTCAGCGTGAACCTTTGTTCTTTTAATATAAGTCATGTTGTAGGTGAAGCATCGAGACAACAAGCTCTTATTAACTGCAGCCACATACAACATATGACGCCATGATGTTAGCTGAGAAGAAAGTTGATCTATTTATATTGTACATTTGTATGAGGTCAAGACTAAAGTTAACATGTTTTTAGCATCAGTCAGTGTTATGGCTCTACATGAGCAGAATGAAAGAATTATGGCCTGACTGATATTACAGTGGATTAGAGTTGAAAATTAGTCAATCAACTGATTAGCTGAGCGACAGAAAATTAATCTGCAACTATTCTGGTAATTAATTAATTGTTAGGTTTTTTTTTTTTAGAGCAAAACTCCCTGGTCTCTTCTAGTTTCAGCTCCTCAGATGTGAATATTTATTTGCTTTTCTTTGTCATATTTGATAGTTAACTGAACATTTTGGAGTTTTCAACCGTTGGTTGGATTAAACGAGCATTTTCAAAACCTCAAAAATCACCTCAGTGTCAGAGAAACTTTAATTTTTCAGTATTTTCTGAGATTTAATATCATTCAAACAATTAATTAACTGAAAAAACAGCTGGCAGATTAATCGATAATGAAAGTTGTGTATCAATAATACTGACTGTACCGAACTGGACATTTTACAGTTGAACCTGTCATTGCCCTCTGGAGGACAAACTTTGTAATGGTGATACTTAAAGCTGTAACTAACACTCAATAAATCTGATTATTTTCCTTCAAAACCTGATTAATCCCTTTGTCTTACAAATGTAATGTTGTCTGCAATGACTTCTCAAAGTGTGTTGTTTATTTCCAACCAATAGTCCATTCTCAAAGATATTCGATTTACAATGATTTAAAACAGAGAAAAGCAGCTAATGTTCAAATTGGAAAAACTGCAACCAATTCATTCTTTAAGTTTTGGATTGATAAATTACTTAACAATTTGTCAAAATAATTGGCATTGGATTTTCTGTCAGTCGACTAATCACTTTCAGTTTATGGTGTAAAAAGACAAACTTTAACAGTGACATTGTCAATCACCCACCGGCCAACATCATACACAGATACTGATAAACACACTTTCAGCTAATATTTCAGTCTCTAAAAAGAATCAGTTCCTAAACCTCTGATACACACTTCCCTCCGCGATGCCTTTTACTTTGCTGCTTTTCAGGTTACTTCTTTTTCTGGAATAAAGACTGAGGAAATTCGAGGTCTGCGCCAGCTCTCAGATCTTTGAAATTCAGGCATTCCTGTTAGTCACTGCTTATTATCAATAAACAACATGCAATAAATGTAACTGTACTATACTATTCTGTTTTATTGTATGTGTCTTTTTATATTGCTTGTGTTTCTTTTATATTTTTGTTTTAATGCATTTTTAAGTCTTTTGTAAAGTAGTTTACCTTGTTGTTGAAAGTTGAAATGCAAATGAATGAACCTTGTCTCACCTTCTTTAACTCTTTTAATCTATTTAATGAGGATAGTGTTTGATATATTTGATTTTGGCTGCTTTTCAGCTATAATTAAATCAAATTAATGAATTAAATAAAATCATTAAATTGTATTAAATGACCCCTATCTTTTGACTGTTAAGTCGTAGCTAACACCGACTTAACAAGGTGACATCCTCAGGCATAAGTGAAGGGTTAAGAGGGTTTTCAAAGCAGATGGAAGTGGAGTGGAAAAGTTGCTTTGCAGTGACCCCATCGTGCAGCCTCCTCTGCAGCCTGACAGAAATCAGATGGCAGCTGTGTGTAATCTCCTAACAGTAGTTTCAAAATAAATCCTACAGGATGGAAACTCATGATGAGCTGTGAGCTGCCTGTTTGTCTGTAAACTGTCACACTGTTAGAATTTGTGCAAACGGGCTTTCTTTCTTTTTCCTCAGCCTCCCGTAGGTTACACTGCCACCCAGACCGATCACAACAGCGGATCGTGACATCTGTGAAACCACTAAATAAGTCATTGGTTTTTCCACTGGCCTTACCTTTTCTTTCCTCGTTCTTTGCTTTTCCATCTCTGTCTGCTAAATCCGGCGACAGCGGCTCCAAACTTTCATCCCACAGCTGCAGAGAAGCAGGACAGGAAAACACTCAGCCACCATCCAAAACAATACAAGCCCTGAAGTTCACTGAAGCTTATCCAGAGTCTACTGCGCTTTGAATAACCGATGAAGTTAAGATGGGGAGACTCGTGTGCTATGTCGCGATCCTCCACAGTTTTTCCTGAGGAAAGTTAATCCAGAGTAAGTGCGCCATGTTCCCACAGCCGATCCTCTCCCCTTAGCGGAATTTTTGTCCGGTGAGAGGCGGGGATCCGGTCGGCTCCATGGCTGCAGCCTTCAGCAAGGTTTCAATTACATTTTCATGACATCAGAGAGGAGTTGAGTTACCTGACAGATATTCATTACAACAGGCCTGTACGCACTGTTACCGTGACAGTGTGGTGAGTTAGGAGGAGTTTAAAAGTAATGGTACTTTATTTGTGGAATAAATGCTCAGTTTATCATGGTTTTTAACTTTTATTGGGATTCAAACAAACAATAATTAAACACATGGAACATATGTTGTATAAATGACAGGAAGCAAATATTCCCCAGCTGTGTTTTTCTGTTTTGAAATGTTCTGTAGACTATCGTCAATGCCACTAGATGCCGCACTGGATCAACAGCATCTCAGACCAAAACAAATGTTCCGCCGGTCACAACCCCCCTCACCCTCCCTTTAATTCCTCAGTCAGCAAGGTGTTACAAAGCCCAATGAAAGCCGGATAAACACACAACAAGAAGCTTAACTTAAAGTAACCGTGTATACATGAAAACAAACAAAAAACAAGCTAACCACAACCGTTAGCCCGCGCTAGCATTGCCGCGATATGCTCCAAATGCTTACAGTTAGCCAGCTAGCGATAGCAATGTTAGCTAACATTATCATGGCCGCTGTAGCCGTTACTAATGACAACAGACATGTACCCATCAAGTTACTTACGCATAAGGAGAAGAAAGGCCAGCTCCAAATCATGCTGGGCCATTTAGCAGCTCATAGGACGCTCAACCTCGGTAAATCCAGCCGAGAATTGGCTCCATGAGACTGGGAAAGAAATTCAGCCTTGAACTTATCCGCTCCTAACAGCCACAAGAGCCGGTAAGAACTGTTAGCCGAGCCGTTGGGCCCCATAGTCAATCCACCTATGCTTTCGTGTTATCTCTATCTTTGCTAGAGTCATTTATACACAAAAAAAAACACGGTTTCGTCAATGGAGGAAATCTTAAAAGGTGGCTTTCACCTGACCAACTGTTTCATCTTGCACATGGGCGGTCCCTGTGTGTTTATAAACATGGAGAGGGCCAACTGTTTGATTACTACCGTACATGCTAACAGCACACGTACAGGCACTAACACGCATGCGCAGCCAGACCAGAACACACAGAGGGGGTGTGGCTTCATTCTCTGCTCAAGATGCTATGACTCCATGATATGTTTACATAGAAAATAACTGCTTGCTGCTATATTGCTGTTTAAAATCTAATTTACTGAACATTTAAATAATTAGTTCAATATTTTCCCAAGCAGACACTTTTATAGTCGGAAAGGTTGATAATCTTAAATCTGTCTATTAAATATGAAACTGCCTGAGCCAGGAGACATTTAGCTTAGCTTAGCATAAAGACTGGAAACAGGGGCAAACAGCTAACCTGGCTCTATTCAAATGTAACAAACCCCACCCATCATCACCTCCAAAGCTCACTAGCTAATATCTCCTTTATTTTCTCTGTTCATAGAGTAAAAATAAAAGATTGTGGTTTTATAGGGGTTTGTGTGTGGGAGTTTCTCCTGTTTGCCTGGAAAACTCACTGTGGTGACAGGAAGTCACTGCCTGCGGCCAAGAAATACATATAACCTCAGTAAAACTTGTCATTTTTACACCTGAGATTTTGTACATAAATAAATGAAATATAATGTTTTTATTAGGGCAAATTTACTTTTTAACACAGCCAAGCTAGCTGTTTCCCCCTCTTCCCAACCTTAATGCTAAGCTAAGCTAACCACTACTGTCTCTAGCCTCATATTTGTTGTACAGACACAAGAGTGGCATCAATCCTATCATCTTAAGAGTCTTGTTGCTAGAAAACAATAAGCGTGTTTCCCAAAATGTCAAACTATTCCTTTAAATTTAATGAGTCATACATACATCATAAACCAAAAATATCACAGTGTGTTTCTTATGTACAGATATTTACATACTTTCCCCCCCACTTAGGCCTCTCCTTTTTCTTTGCTTTCATCACAAAAGATTTGCAACAACACAGTACAAACATTTACATGTACAGTAAGTGCAGAAACAGTGATTAGGGAGCAGGACTGTAGCCATGATTTCAGACATACTGAGGTCAGGAGTACCCCCCCCCCCCCCCCCCCCCCATGAAATGTCTGATGACAGTGTACATTAATAAATACTTTCACATTATGTTTATTTATTTAACTGTTGAGTTATGTTCTATCTCCCTACATGATAGTCTAAATGCTGCTCCAAAGTATCCTCCACATTGCAAGGAATACAGTTTACAGCTAAAAATAGTCACATTTAAATTGATATTGACGCCAAAGAATATCTGAAACAGTCCTTTAAACCTCTGTAGGTGTTAAAACGCCCCAAACACAACCAGAAACAATAGGAACATGACCTCAGTGTCCCCAGTGGCGGCTGCAAGTCCTATAGAGGAAATACTGTAGTGCAGACTTCGATGCAGAGGTACATAAAAAGGTGAGTTAACCATGACTTCCTTGTTATTCTATTCTCAGAAAAAACAACCACGAGTGTTTTGTGGCAGACATCTTAATTTGTCACGGCAGGAAAAGCAGCAGAACCGCAGGGCTGCTCTGAATGAAATGCAGTCGTAGTTAATGTTATAAGTTACGCCTGTGCTTTTGCTGCGATGACATGCCAGAAGGTTTATTATACTCGAGGAAAACTTTATAGTTTGCTCAAAACAGATTCAAAAAACAATTTGGCCTTAACTCAGTTTCACTTCCCTGATGTAACAACATAAATACATAATACTACAATATTTAATGGAGATCAAAAGTGTTCATCATTAAATAAATAAGTCATTTTTGAGAGTTTCACGGTTATATTTATTTGTATTTATTCATATGTTTCTATCTAATATTGAACACTTTGGGTCTCCATGATAGTTACTTTCAGACGTGCTCTCTCCCTCTAACAGCCGGCTGTTGAGCATTTTGACCACGTTTTCTTGTCTTGTTCTTTTGTTTGGGCCGGGTCATCCTGAGACACAGTCTGTGAAGCTTCACCGCTCTGTCTTTTCTTTTAGCCCTCCTGGTGTTTTGCCTCCTGAACGTCAGTCTAACTGCCTGTAGATGGCGCTGCTCCTCCACCTCTGCACTGCTCCCCTGCTCCAGCTGAGGGAGATCTGCTCTCACCAGAACTGCTGTACAGCTGTTGAAAAAAGAGGAGGCAGTGATGGTTTTGTGATGATATTGTTGCTTAAGTACAAGTTTGAGGTGCTTGTACTTGAGTATTTCAATTTTATGCCATTTTATACATTTACTCCACCACATTTCACAACAACAATCTAATAATGTCAGATATAATAATATATCAGCTACAGGGGAAGATTTCCGCAGAGTGCTTTTACTTTGATATTTTAGGTGAATATAGCTGATATTATTTTTGTACTTTTTGCAGGACTTGAAGTATTTTTCCATTATTGTATCAGTAAGGTTACTTCCACCTCTACTATACATAATTATCATAATATATTATATAAAAATCTGATAAATCACACAGTGTTTCAGTGTTTTTCTCATAGCCTGGAGGTGTGGATATATCTACAGTGCGTCTGCGTTCGTATACTGACCTTTTGTCTGCTGTGCAGTCCTGTGGCAGGAAGCAAGATTCAGACACATATCCAAGCAGAAGGGCCTGTACTTCGGTCAGTTTTCTTTGTTTAACCAAAGTCTGGAATAATCTGGAAAGACAGCGAGAGAAAACAAACATCAGAGACCGACAGACCGACAGACAGACTGACGCGCCAAAAAAAACAACAAACGCAGCAGATTTTACTTCTGTGCAGATTCAGAGAACCGCTATGTAACAGTGTGACGGTGAATGTATGTGTGCACTGCTTTCGGCCTACTTTGTGTTATGAAACACTAAGTCTGCCTTGTCATACTGTGTATACACAGAAACAAAGGTGAGTGCACCATTATCACAAAGTCTGTATATGCTCTGCAAAAAGGGCTAGAAATATTTACTCCAGGGGTTAGATCATTTTGTGTATTATAGACATGGTTTGACTCATCCCCTTGACTTGATTGGATGATTTTGCCAATAAAATACAGAGTTTTATGCAAAAAAATAAGATAAATTTTCGGCCTGATTGGTATCTATTGACTGTTAATGGTAGATTTACCTGGTGGTACAGTTGCAGTGGTACAGCGTCCTGGGCTCCGGGTTGTGGAGGCCATATCTCCTCTGCAGGGGAAGGATCTTGTTCCTGCACTCATCGAGATCCTTATAGACACCACATGACAGCTGCATCTCTGTGGAGGGGAAGCATCGATGGACATGTTTGGTTTCGTTATTGTTGTGTAGAGAAATAAACCGAGGTGCTGGAGAGAAGTGCGTGATAATGAATACCTGCAGTGTCAGCATCCGGCTCAGTTCGGTTTCTGGTGGGTAAAGTGTTCTCAGGTACGGAAACTTTGGGTCTCGCTGGTGTGTTTGTGACTGTGGAGGTGGTGAAATTGGTGACATTGGTGACATTGGTGACATCGGTGAAATCAGTGACATCCGTGACATCGGTAACAGTGGTGACATTGGTGACATCTGTGACATCGGTGACATCGGTGACATCGGTGACATCGGTGACATCGGTGACATTGGTGACAGGAGTGATGGAGGCTGAGGGTGAGCTCGTTGACGGTGTAGGGACGGTGGACGCAGCAGCGGTGATGGAGAAGAGCTGTGGGTCTGCAGGTATGGTGGCGTTGGCGATGGAGCTGGTACTGTTCATGCTGACCTCTGACTCGTACAGTGTGGGTGGATGGACATCAGCATACAGAGCCATTTTAGTCTCTTTACACCTGTTGAAGTCATGTAAAGGACGTGTTTGACATTTTGGGAAATACACTCATTTGCTTTCTTGCAGAGAGTTAGACGAGAAGTTATATATATATACACTGCACATCATCTAAATCACTGATAAATCACAAAACTTATTTATTGATTTGTACTCCAGATCCAAACCTATATACACCACAGTCTTACTAAATAAATTAAACCTTTACTTACATTCCAAACCAGTTTCTCTCTGTGCACTGGAGGCGGTGGGAGAACTCAAAGCAGTGCATCTTCAGCAGGTTAAAGAAGGTGTATCCCACCACGTCAGCGATGCTGTCGTTCGCCTCCATCAGACAACTATGAAACCTATAACGTGTCGTTTTGGGTCCAGAGTTAGAAATAAAAATCACTGAAGAAAGCACACACAGATAAAATGAGGTGGTGAGGATACAGTAATAAGTCCCTACCTGTTGTCGCAGTCGCAGTGAGACATGGTGAAGATGTTGCTGTTGAAGACGCCGTACTCTGACTGAAAGGACAGGATGGTGTGTTTGCACTGGTCGTGTTCCCGGCAGCAGCTGTCCGTGTCTGCAAAGACCCCTGCAAGAGATAAGGCGAGAGTTTTATTCCAGCCTGATGAAATGATCATTAAAAACGTCGCTGCATCTTAAGTCATTTACCAGCAAAAAAGTGTGTTTATAAGTGAAGCAATAAACATTTGATCTGCGAGTTAAAGGGACACGCCGCTGAAGTTACAAAGGCAGTTTACGAGTCATCAGGACTCTGTGGCTCTGGAGGAGCGTTGTCACGTCTGAGAAAATCACTAAAAGGTATTTTGTGGAGTTTGTGACCACTAGTGGCGCTTTAGAGCGAGCGAGTCCCCGTTTTGTTTGTACACTGTGGACAAGATTCACTGTATTCCACTGACCTACAGGTGGGAATAAACAGCTGAGAAATGCAGCAATGCAACAACAAAGGCAGGAACTCATAGCAAGTAAACAACAAGTTTAAAAATCTCAACAAAAAAAAATCAGATGAATTTATGAGGAAGGAAGTTTGTTTGCTCATGAGAAAATGTATTTAAACTTCCAGTGATCCAGTGATTTGGGGGCCACAAGTCAGGAAATCTCGGCTTCTGCCGCTTCACTTCCTGCATGGAAGTGCAATATTAAATCACCGAGTGCCGCTTTAAGTTATTAGTTCATATGACATCTGCTGCATGTCTGTCTGTCCTGAAAGAAGAATCTCTCTTCTCTCTCTTCTGTTGCTATTCCTGAGGCTTCTGAGTTTCTCTCCTTGTCTGTTTCGAGAGTCTAAAGAGAAATGTGTTGGACGCTGTGATGAACAAATGTGATTTTGTTCCACATAAAGAGACGCTGAGTCGGCTTCACGCCACCAGGAATTCAACATTTCTAACAAAAAGTCTGCAGCTGGGGGGTGAAGGATTTTGAAAGATGTGGACATTTGCCAGGCAGAGGAATTCTAATAAAGGAGGTTGTTGAGTTGCATTATGGGAAACATAGGATCCAGTTTTTCTGGAGCTCAGCCCATATACTAAGGACGAACAGTCAGCACACCTCAGTTTCTGCTGCATCAGATTTTACAATTCTTTTCTTTTTTAAAATAAGTCACAAGTCCCACAACTTTATAGAAGGACAATAATAATCAACCACCACTGATCATGTGTTTTACATGAATATAATATTGAACTATTTAACATCTTGTGGCTGTAATCACAGGAGACGGACTTAGAGTGGACATGAGGTGTTAACAGGTCGAAAGAAAGAAGAACAAGAAAATGGAAAATGCAAACATTCAAGAAGGAATAAATAAACATATTTGTGTCTTATTCCGCTTATTGTTTCTCTCTAATGAGCTCTAACCCAGCTCATAAATGGACAAACTTAGAGTGAGATATGAAATCAACCTACCCAGATCTTCATATGATGGCGCCTTGTTGCCAGAGCCGCACCAGAGAGTCCCAGGTACAATGAAACCGCGCTTTACACGCTTACGGCTCTTGACCTCTGACCTTTCATCTTGACCTTGACTGTTCTGAGCCGCGGGGAGACCAGGGACGCTGTTCCTCCTCCTCCTCCTCATCGGCTTTTCCCCTGTGCGCCCCCCGAGCTCGGACCCCCCGGGCCCTGGAGCAGCCAGAGAGATGCACTGCTCCTCGCCTCCAATCATCGACTCCACATCGAAATTTTCATCCGGCTTATCGGAAAACTCCTGCGCGCGCTCCAGGCACAGAGAGAAATAGTTGTGGATCACTGCCGCGTCGTCGCTCCAGGCGCAGCTGAGCAGAGCGCGCTCCTGCCCGGACCAGGCGCTGTGGTAGAGCCGCACGGATGGAGAGCCCCGCCGGAGGAAACTGTAGTGCACTTCTCCGTTAGACAAAACTTTAGACCAGGCGCAGAGAACCGAGGCTTCCGCAGCCCCCGACCCCAAGACTGAAGATGTCAAACTGAGAGTGAAAAGAAGAAGAGGAGCGATGTGCGTCATGGTGGCGCGTGGAGGACGCAGCGGCTGAATGAAAGAGGCTGAAGAGGCTGAGCTTCACCAAAACAAACTGTTGCCTCACTCACTGAGGACCTTATGACAGATTGACAGACTCCAGGTCGGTTATAAATGAGAAGGAGGGGGGAGGAGGCGCGCGGGGGGGTGTTTCAGTGGACCTAAAATAAACGCAACATCCAAATCAGCCGGAGTCATGTGACCTGTCAGAGGAGTCAGACATCAGTCTCTCTCTCTCTCTCTCTCTCTCTCTCTCTGCCAGTGACCATGACATAGGCCTATTGATCCACACACACACACTAATACACATACACACACACACACACACCACACACACACACACACACACACACACACACACACAGGATATGTTTATCAATCTGAAAATGTGACTAATATTGATAAGTGACTGACACGCTGCCAAAAGGCTTTAAAGTAGCCTGATCAATTTATATTGATTGCTAAATGCCAAATGCGTCAAACAGCCATTTGTTTTATTGCCCAGTTACTTTTGCTGTCCTCAGTTTTTCTCACTTTCTTGGACGAAGCAGATAAGAGCTGGTGTGTGTCAGTATGAAACCACAGACTGTGGCTAACTTAGCTTAGCACAAACACTGCAAACAGGAAGCTCATTGATTAAAACTGTTGATCTGTTTGTTAGTCTATGTACTTGACTGGACTACTTTATGGTCAGTGGAATAATGTCAGGTGGTCTACCTGTAATATCAGGTACCTGGTATTCCTCTCACCTCATGTAAAGACTAAACAACACACACACACACACACACATATACACACACACACACACACACACAGCTCAGCAGAAAGAAGGAATGAACCAGAAACATTCAGCATCTAGAATTCAGTCAGGTGCTTCCTTACACTCAATATGGTGAACAGCAATAACCAGTTATATATATATATCTATATATCCGTGGAACAGCGCCCCCACTTGGCAGCACTTTACCACAGTTAACCTCACGTCACCTGGTTACAAGAGCTTAGAAAAACCTCAGTTTATCCGTTTATTATCTTCTCCTTTCAGAGTTTGATTGAATTGCGGCGGGAACATCATATTTGAATGTTGAAATTATTTGTTTTTTGCACAGATATCTGGTGTTTATCCAGCCGAGGCCGTCGAGTGACTGCTGCTGTGGTTTGACCGAAGCTCCAGAACGTCCTCAGTAGCAGTGACAGTGTTCAGTGATGTTGTTGTTGTTGTTGTTGTTGTTGTTGTTGTTGTTGTTGTTGTCGTCGTCACCGGCATCAGTTCTGTCTGTTTGTGTTTGTTACAGATCTCCTCCGGTCAAACAGACAAAAATAAAACTGTGTTCGAGGTGTGCTTCCTTCATGTCAGTGAAGTGGATGACTTCATTTATCTCTGGTGTTTGTCAGGTGTTTTATTTTCAGGCAGCACGGCTCATGAAGGTCAACTGTCCCGTCTCTGTATCAGGGTTTACTGCAATTTCCATTTCCAAGACATTAAGGTTTAAATTGGTGTATATGACAAAACAAATATTAGCAATGAAATATATAATAAATGAATATAGAAATATTATTTTGATATGTTGTGGGGAGCGTGTTGCAGTCAAGAGGAGGTGAAAAACATGAGGTTGAGCCTCTGTCTGTTTCTACAGTCACTAATCTACAACAAAGGTTTGAAAATCACAAGAAAGGTTTGTTGTAAAGTATAAAACGTAAAACTTCAGCTTCCGTCAGATATTTTTTGAGTGATTCAGCCTGTTTATTTAACACTGATGTGTCTTTATTCATCTCGATGGACTGAATTTGAACAAGACTGAAAATGATATTGAAATTCTTTAGTTTTTATTTCAGATAATTCCTTTATAAACGAGTGTTATGGTCATGTTTATTCAGACAGATGCTGCTACCCCCCCCCCCCCACCACCCGACCCCCCCACCCCTAAAGCAAATACATCAGCTTATTAATAATTACTTTTATGACATGTCCTTGAGTGGCAGGAGAGGGTAACAGGAGCTTGAGGGGGGAGGTACTGGGGGGGGGGGGGGGGGGGGGGGCATGAAGGTCACTGATCTGAAGCCAGGAGGATGATAGACTTTGGACCAGTGGTTCAAAACCTTTTAGTTTGGTGTAATTTGTGATCTGAAATCACAGATTGTGTTCTCAGTGTGGACATGAGCTGTGAGCGGGACGACCACAGAGCGACTGTGAACAGATCCAGAACTTTACAAGGAAACAGCAAAAACTAAACGTCATTCTGAGCAACATTAACATATATTTTTTTAAAGATGATCAAACTCTAAATTCATTTATAACTTCAGACTGACAGTAAAGTCTGTAAAGTATTCATTTACATTTTATCTCTCACCTGTTTTCTGACTAAAACAAGTGCAGACGTGAGTTTTACAGACAAATTACTGAATGAATATAATTTTACACATTTACAAGTTGCTTATTTTGCTCTGTCGTCCGAACGTCTTGGGGTTAAGTCAGGTCAGCTGTGTTATTGGATCTTTATTATTAAATGTAAATGTTGTATCTGCAGATGGGATGGGAGAAGGTGGATTATCTCAAATTCAAAGCCAGACTTTTCAGAGTGTAACAAGCGTGTAAACTTTTACCCACTTGGAGAGAGGTATTATCAGGAGGGAGGTCAAAGTTCACCAACGTCTTAGCTGCGTGTCCGTCTCAGCTGATTGGTTCAAACCTCACCTGATTCAGGCAAAGTTTCCTGCCATGTCACAGTGTATATAAAAGAAAAGCCGGAAGAGCAAAGGAAGTGCAATGATGTCTTTATTTATTAGCCACATGTTCGCTACACTATGAGTTCAGACATGCATCAACGTGAACACAGAGAGAAGAATGTAGCTGAAAACATGAGCGCAGATCGATTTAATTAACCTGCAATTAGAATATATCCATCAAATGTACGTGTGGTTTCCTGGAACAGCGTTTACGTTGCATGACTGAATTCGTTCGTCATAATCAGAGGTCATGCAGAAGCATTTCTCCAGCAGAAAGACAGAAAGCTCACACATGCACAGGAGGAGGTGGCACAGTGTTGTGACAGTCGTGAGAGCGAGACCAACAAATGCAAATCAAACGGGGAGAGTTCTGTTCACATCGGTTTCAGCAAACCTGTTTTAATATTGAACATACGCACGGTAACGTCTGCGTAACGACACAAGTGGGAAAATGCATGTTTTGGTGATGCAAGCACTTGGACAACGTGGTCACATAGATCAGCTGATATCACAGTATGATGATCTCGTATGACACAGATCAACATGAGGATAAGAGAGGTCGGACAGAAAACTGGGATTTCCCTGGAGGCACACGTCATCACAACATACTGCCTTAAAGACAATGATAACAAGTTTTATCTTCTCCATAAAATATGATAAATCACTGTTCAATCATTACCGCCTGTCAGGTAAGGTTTAATTATCACATGATACAGTTTATGATATGATACCAGTGAAAATGGCAACATGGCAGCGTCCTGGTTTTACTCAGTGGTCACTCCTTATTACAAAGAGCCCCAGGGTCGACATCCATGTTGGTCACCTGAAAACAGCTGGAAATGTAGCTTGCACATTTTTACTTTGGGAAAACCTACATGAAAAGCAAGAGGATAATATCTGTCTCCCTGTGCTCACAGGAAGACAATATTCTACAGGCAGGAAGAAGAGAGAAAGAAAAATCCACAGGAGAGGAGGAAGATGTTTTAATCCTCGAAGTGAACAGAGTTGTCATTTAGCAGAACATGCCAGCACTCGATCTTCTTGTCTTTGTTCTTGAGGCATTCGTACCAGTGCTTCAAACACTCTCCTTTAGCCTGGATGCCTAACTGACATCCTCCTGCAGGCGGACAGAGGAGTGACAGCAACACGTCAGCAAAGACCAAGCCTCACAGACGCACATGCTAGCAGCTCTCAGATAAACGCTAACACGCTCACAATGACAATGCTAACATGGTGATGACGTGTGATGATCATGTGATAAGTTTGGAACTAGACATGACAATTAATAAGAAAAACATACATAAACATATATAATTATATATATATGTTGTTTTAATAAACTTGTATATATGAATTAAATAAAATATCATATAGATATAGATTTTACTCTGGGTATTTAGTACAACTTACTTTACAACTTACACCTTTATATATCCTGAAGATGTATATATGTGATAACAATATTTCCCCTTATAGGAACCAAATGACTAAAGTTCCAGAGTTGACCAACCAGCCAAGCAACAGACATTCCCATCGCGCTGTATTCATGGGTAAAGATGACAAACTGGATCAACGTGGGGAAACGTGATTACAAATCAATAGTTACACTTACCAATGAAATCATTAGACTTTCCCATGTCGTAGTCCCAGACTGAGATGTTCAGGGTTTTCTTGGCGAGTTCAGCGTGTTTGATGTCGTAGCTGAATTCCTGAAAAACAGAGATGAGTTTATTACAAAGTTTATAACTGGAATCAGGGTAAGCGGAGGACGACAAAGTCCAGTATGAGCAAATAAAAACAGTTTAGAAAAAACTGACCTCATTAAACTCTGGATTGAGAGTCTTCTTTTTTATCTGGGTCTTGTTTTTGGCTTTTTTCCCCATATCTGGCTTCAGACTTCTACAGCACAAAAACACCAAGAAGGAGATCGAGTCATTCTAGCTCAGGATGAAGGAACAGTTCAACAGTTTTGGCAATATGTGTTTTTACATCCAGCCAGAGCCAGGCTAGCTGTTTCCCACCGTTTCCAGCCTTTATGCTAAGCTAAGCTAACCATCTCCCAGCTTTTTTCATATGTCCACATCGGAGCTGATCTGTACAGTGAGGTAAAACATACACTTTGACGAAGGGGTCAGAGTATCCGTTGGAGTCCATGGCGGCCAGGTGAGCACAGCGGACCACGCCCACTATGAGACGACCCTGCTGAGTGTTGTACATCAGCGACACCAGGATACGACCTCTCTCCTCTGAATCCTCACCCTCATTCACCTGCACACACACACACACACACACACACACACACACACACACACACACACACACACACACACATAAAGTAATGCTACAGTACATTTCACTGATCCTCATGCTCCTTTGCCCTGTGCACATATCTGAAGGGATTATACTGAGGAGGTTAATGGAGGATAATGTAAACGCTTAAGTGCAAAAGTATCTACATGTTTGATTTATGCAACAGGATTAACTCAACATTTTGTAAAGATTATGTGAACACTGTTTTTGTGTCTTATTCCTTTTCACATACTCAAAAGATTAGAAATATTTTTATAATTATCAACAAATCAAACAAAAAGATTAAAATAAAAAATGTTTTAGAGGACATTGTAGTTTTTTGCAAATGTTACTCAAACTGGAGGAAATAATGCATTTGTTGCGGACTATTTTAACCCACATTTGGTGCTCTAGTGAGTATTTGGGGACGGTGACTGTGACTGTCAGGGATCTTTATTCCCCAAATTTAAAATCTGTACATCTCCCAGGGCTCACTGGGATCATGTTTAGGTGAGGTAACACGAGAGCAGGGAGTGAAAACGAGTTCCCATCATGAATGACTGAACGAATGTAACTGATAGCGGAAACATTGAGTTTCCTATTGACAGTGATACCGGACCTGTTCAATAAGGTCGGTATCATATCAGTGCATCCATACCTTTATATCTCAGAGGAATAACATACACCAGGTTTTTGGATACACACATACATCCCTTGGTAGTAGGATGCATTCACTGTCACCACACTCTTCCTGTAACTTACAGAACATTTGTACAGGTGGGATTTAGAAGAAGAGATGTATGTGAGGGTCTTACATCGTCCTCATAGAGAGCCATGCCGCGGGCCGAGCCTCCGACGGCCTTCTTCACCTGCACATGAAGAAAACCAGTCAGAACAAACAAAACATAAACAAGACTGGAAAATTTAATATGACAGAAATCAGAAAAACAGTATTAAAGGAATAGCTCAGCATTTTGGGAAATAGTTTATTTGCTTTCTTGCGTCGTATTCGAATGGCAGCTCTGAAGCTACAGTTAGCTTAGCTTAGCATAAACACTGGAAACAAGGGGAAACTGGTAACTTGACTTTGAATGAAGCAAAAATCCACTTATCAGCATCTCTAAAGACCCTTAACTAAAACAATATATGTTGTTTTATCCATACAAACACACAAATGTAATGACAAGTTGCGGTTTTGCAGTGGGGGCGGCGTTAGACTATCTGCTGAACCATTTCCTGTTTCCAGTCTTTATGCTAAGCTAACCAAACTGTCTCCATATTTAGCATATAGACATGATACATATCGATCTTCTCATCAATCTGGGCAAAAAAGCAAATAATCATAATTCCCAAAATGATGAGCTATTCCTTTAAAGGTGGTAGTTCTATAGATCAGTAAAAAAATAAATATAAATATTTCATATATATTATAAAATAACATATTTCTTCACTTATCTCAGCTTGTAAACAGCCATGTAGATAGTTTAAGGTTTTTGACAAAGCAAAACAATCACCTATAGTCCATTTAGTAGCAGTTCTGGACCTTTCAATCATCTCTCATGATCTTCATCCATCATGTTATTGTTTTATGTTATGGTTTGATGAGTGTTAAGGACTTCCTGTCCATGTTGGCTTAAATGTTTAGGTTCAAAGTTCCTTCTTGACTTTGGAAACAGCGGCTGACAAAACAATCTCACCTCAGCTGCTCCGGAGCTTTTGATCATCTCACATGATCATCTTCCATCAGTAGATGGCGTTGTCATGAAATTATAAATGTTCACATTTCCACTTAAGTTGAGATTATTTTGTCGGCAGCTGTTTTAAAGAAACAGAAAAATGAACTTGTTGAACCATGTGGTTCTCAAAACATTAATAAGCTATAAGCTATTTTCTTGAGGAGGAAATTGTTTTAAAGAGATTTGGGTGAACTGTACGGAAGCCTAGAAAGGCCACACTTTCAAATGTTTTTTGTGGAGCTTTGTTTTCTCCAGATAACGGAATAATTATCCCATTATCTCAAGAAAACAAAGCTCCGTTATCTCGAGATAACGGGATCGTGAAACATTCATGAGTATGGCCTTTGTAGGCTTCCGTAGAACCGACCCTTTAGGTCAAATATCTAAAAATACATTTGACATTCGACAGCCTGAGATCTGCTCCTCGGCCTCACCGGGATCACTCTCTCCAGACAAACGTTGAAGTTCTTCTTCTGGTTGAACGTCAGTTTCTTCAGAGCGACTCGCGTCTCCCCGATGAATTCGTTGTGTCCGAACTTGTCCTCGTCGCTCACTGAAAGCCTGAAGACAGACAGTTCACTCTACGATACTTTCATCGGCATGTAGCTGCCACGATGACGGCGGTAAAGCAGGTGGCGGTCGATTCTTACCGGAGAGTTTTGCGCGACATTTCGTCGTCGGTGATGCCGTGGTAGACGAGCGTCTCGTTCCACACGGGGTTCAGAGTGGTTTTAAGCGTCTTGGTGCGAAGCTTGTTGGACTGGGAGAGGACAGAAACCATGAGAGGAGAAACATAATATAATTTGGAAATAACCGAGGAACCGGAGCTCATCGACACGTCAAACCGCTTCGCTTCAAGCAAACAAAGTGCTCTGTTTGACTCGAGACAATAACACAATAAAGACAATTCTCCACGTCATAAATCAAGTCCCAAACAGCGTGAGCTCGTCTATTTGATGCCACGAGCATTAGCTGATGGGTTACTGCTGCATTATATAATATGAGAGCATCCCAAATTGAATAAACACACCCCAACACCTCCTTCATAAGCTGTGTGTGTGTGTGTGTGTGTGTGTGTGTGTGTGTGTGTGTGTTATAAACCCACTGAACGCCACGTTTCTTCACAGCGCGTTAGCTGCAGCTCTTACACCATGATTCAGTTTATTTAAAGCGACACTAATCACAGTTTTCAGGTTCTGCAGAAGATGATGTTAAATCTTTATTTCGCGGCCTGCAGCTTTATTGTTTTGCTCTCGTGAACCTGGTTTCCAGCAGCTGCATCAGACCTCAGGAGGTATGAAAGGAAGTGGTTGTACCTTACTGGCTCCAGGTAACAGGTGCAGCTTCACGTACGGGTCAGCGAGTCCGTTTGAGTCCATCGGCTTCAAACCCTGAGACACAGAGACAGAGACGGATTCAGCAGAGACATTCATTCAGCAGTCATTGATTACACATGTCTCTACAGATCTAATTAGTCAATCAATCAGTTATTGGTTAGGCTTCGTCTTTTCTTGTCCCATCTTTAATCTCGTCTTGTCTTTTCTTGTCTTGTCCCATCTTGTGTTGTCTTGTCCCATCTTTAATCTCATCTTGTCCCATCTTTAATCTTATCTTGTCTTGTCCCATCTTGTCTTGTCCCATCTTAAATCTTGTCTTGTCCCATCTTGTCTTGTCTTGTCCCATCTTTAATCTTGTCTCATCTTGTCCCATCTTTAATCTTATCTTGCCTTGTCCCATCTTGTCTTGCCTTGTCCCATCTTGTCTTGTCTTGTCCCATCTTTAATCTTGTCTTGTCCCATCTTGTCTTGTCTTGTCTTCTTTTTATTTTGCCTCGTCATTTCTTGTCTTGTCTTGTGCCGTCTTATTCTTGTCTCATCTCGTCTTATTTTGGATTATCTCATTAGTCTCATCACATCTTGTGTCTCGTCATATTTTTGTTGCTTCACATCTTGTGTGTGTGTGTGTGTGTGTACCTTAGCTTTAATGATACAACAGTGCAGGGCGTGGTTCTCCTGTTGGTAGAGGAGACTGAACTCCAGACATCCCAGAGTCGCTGCCAGAACAAACACACAGGAAAACATCAGACTCCGACAGAGAAGAAGAATCTGATTTTTAACTGGGCTCCTGTTACAGAAACCAGTTTCCCTCTGAAGCAGATAAACATTGATTTGTCACTTGTCATCGCTCCACCGGGAGCGTCTGCAGCAGCTGTAGACGCTCCACGAGGAGTTGACACTATTTCAAGTGATAAAAGGAGTAAAAAGCTAAACGTGTGGGACACCTTCTCCTCCTTCAGATCAGGGGTTTCACTTTAGGAAAATAATCAATCATACTGGCATCGTCTGAGTCGTAGTCATTGTCCTCGTCCTGTGTTCGACCCGGAGCTGGTCTCGGGGGAGTGGGATTGTCGGCGGGGGGGTGGACAGGTGGAGCAGCTCTGGTCGCAGGAACATGAGACGAGACGGAGCTGGAGACAACTGGTTGTCTCTTGTCCTCCACAGCTGGAGCGGCCGCCGTCTCTTGCCTGTCTGAAAGCTGTGCAGCTGGAGCCGGAGAGACGAAAAGGCACAAACTCTGAAGCCTGAAACATCTTCCTCAGACAGTGACGTTGATGCTGAATGTTTTTGAACGCTGCCCGGAAGCGTCGGGCTTATTCTTAGAAGGGAGCGTCGCTTCCTTACCTGAGGTGGGGGCTGCCTGCTGTGCGTTCGCCCGGGGTGGTTTGGAGGCCAACACATGTCCCTCTGTCTTCATTACAGCTGCTGGACGGGACTGACTCTCATTATAGCTGTCAGCTGTTGTTCTTGCCGTCTGCTCCCATTGTTCTGATCCACGGGACCGCTGCTGCTGTGGCTCTGTGCCGAGCTCTGAGGAGACACAACAAGAGTTTCACCTCCGCCGCTCGCGCCAGCACTCTCCTTCACACCGATATCACTGCTCTCATGACCGATGGCATTTCAAAGGTCCATCATGTTCTTTTCTAATAAGTTATTTAAGCAGATAAAACATGTAACAGGATGATAATGAGTGTTTGTTTTTCAGGGCTTGTTAATGAAACTGAAGGTGTGAAGGAGGTTTGACCAACTTCCTGTCATGAGTTCTCAGAGACAAAGCTTTTGGGAAAAAGACCAAAGAATCCAAATCTCCAGGAGGACAGGAATCTTTTTTGTGGATTATGTTGGAAATAGTGTTAATTATTTCTTTTCCGGACACATGAATTTGAATTTATTTTCTCTCCCAACAATGAAACCTACAGCCACGCTGCATTTCCTCCAGATTTCTGTGTCGCACATAAAGTACAGCGGTGCCAGCTCGTGCTAAGTTTAGTTCGTAAATAGGATCGTTTCGAAATTAAAATCGAGAGCCAATGTAAATTTTTAGAGTGATGTCAGAACTGCAAAAAATCTTTCTCAGCAGAATCAAGTTGCATTTGGCATCATTTCCAAACATGAAGCAAGTTTAGTTGCTTAACTGAGGCGGGTGTAACGACCCAGCCGTGATAAAAGTGGTGCTACTAGTAAAACCAGTGTTTGCACATGATTTTCAAATGTAGGCCAAAAGTGACATCAGGGCTGCAGCGGCCAACTTGGCATCAGGAGCTGACGCACCATGGCACTGGAGTTTTGTGCCAGTTTCATTTTGTGCAGCGCGTTCTGTAATAACATCGGACAGTCGTGACCCGTGGCCAGTGCGTCTCCATGATTGTGTTGGAATGAAACATGAACACCGTTATTTGCCATTTGCCAAGAATAGACTTTTCTATTCTCAAAGTAGTTCTGACTGTTAGTTTATTTATTCTAAGTGTTTTCAAACACCAATATACTGTATCGTCGTATCAAAGACACGTTGGTAAAAACGTCAGAAAATTTAAATTCTTACATCAGTACTTTTAAACAGATCAATACTTTTTTTTTATAGTTTTTTATTTCTACTGTAGATTCACTTACAACCCAAGTAGTACTGACTATTAATGTTTCAAGTGTACTTATACTAATATAATATATATAGCTTTGATATAATATATCTAAACATGTAGGCTATACTTCATAATATTATATGAAAATGAATATTGTTAAATAATATACCTACTGTTGACGTAGTACTTCCTATTAGTCCTACTAGAGGATTACGACACTATATTTTTCTGGCACTTAAATTTAAATTTAGCTCCAAAAATAATGTTCTTCAAATATACTTATGTGGTATATGAGAATATTTAAGTGGGTTCCAGTGAATTGTTTTCTTGCTGCTCTACATGCTCATCATTGTCTTGGTCTATGAGTAAATCCACACCAGAGTTTGTAACTGAATGTCTTTGTACGGGTTACCGTGTCCCGGAGGACGTGTTGCGGGTTCCTGCGGTCCACCGCTGGCCGCCGGAGCAGAGCTGCTCTCAGTGCTGGACTGTCGAGGTGTGGACAGAGGGAGGGGGGCGGGGAGACCCTGCTGGTCCCGCCCCTTGAAGAACCAAGCTCCTGAACGCTTGTGTATCTGCGGGAACACACAGTGAAGTCTAGTTAAGGATGGAGCAGTGTACAGTGTAATCACAGCTCTGCAGACACACAATGGCTGACCTTTAAAACAATAGAAAATAAAGATGTAGCACCATGACATCATCCACGTGTTTCTGAGGCGACATTTTGAAGCTTGAGTTTGGTTTTTCATCTTCCCACCAAAAATATCAGTCAGAAAAATTAGCCAAAAGAGAGAAATTAGTTCGGAAAAGCCACAAACACCAAAGCGGTGTGTGTGTGTGTGTGTGTGTGTGTGTGTGTGTGTCAATCAACCAAACTTAATTTTCTCTCTAATTAGTAATTGTTTTCTTTTTGTTTGTTTCTGTTTCCTCCTGATGAAGGTCAGTCCAGTATTCCCGCTCTTTTTGCTCTGTGTTTGGTCTCCACCGGCTCCTGATGAAAAACATATCTGACTCTTTTATCTGCTAAATGTTTGTAAACGTTCTCCAGCTGATCAGAGCGTTCCCCCTGAAAACATCTGTCTGCTGCTGGAAACGACGCCGATGAGAGGGAAACAAAACAATGAGCCGAAAGAGGCTAAAATGGTGCGTAGAGCTGAAGGAAACCACTTCCTCAACACAATTAGTCAGTTGATCCATTGTAAATAGAAAATATTGATCGGTGAAGCTTTAAAACAGCTATAATCAATACCTCTGTAACAATGTATAGCATGACAATGTGACATAGATTACCAATAGTGATGAACCTGCAGCTCCCTTCACATTCATGGAGCTTTAAAGAGCGTTTCAACTCATTGTTTATCCTCCAGACACAACTTCACTGACATGTTTCAGAGCATCGGTTCTGTGTTCAGCAGGCAGCTGTATTCAGAGACCGTTAACCCTTTCCACCTGGTAACAGAGTCACGACGATGTTGTCGTTTCTTCGAGCTCATCCGTGGATTCGTGTGATTGTTCGTGTGTGTGTGTGTGATCTCACTGGCGAATTACAGTTTATTTCTTCTTTTCTTTTGTGCTGTGAAACAGACACAGGATCACTGTGTATTCGCAGCATTACAGAGGAGTTATCCTGCGCGTGACTGACAGGAGAGAGCATTTATTTAAAGAGTGTGCCCCCCCCCCCCCCCCCCCCCCAGGCAGAGACCTCAACAAACACAGCAGCATCATCAGAAGAGCGATGTGCAACTGCATCAGAGAGCAGACCTTTTTGTTCATGTTTTATATTGATCAAAAATACTATCTGTATTTTTTAAAAATTAAATAAGGGCTGAAATAAACACCTATTATTCCTTTTGAAAACGGAGGGCGTATCAATGGAGGGTAATTTTCCAGGCCAGTGGACGGTGAAATGCAATTCTGTGCTGAAAGGCGAGTCTAAAAGCTAGAAAATGGTTCATGTCATGAGAAACGTTTTGCTTCTGGAGGCAAGAGAATGACATAATGGGATAATTTGGCATCATGAATTTTTTTTTTTCGTCAGATTTTCCCTCCACTCACCTCTTGGTGTTCACTGCAGATTCTGCACAGCCACGCGGGGCACGACCTGCTGTTGCTCCTGATGCCACATTTGCTGCACATGTGCTGCAAAGAAGCAAAAACACGACAAGATGCACATACGGAGGCACAGAGTCCTGCACAGATTCAGTGTTTGACGGCAGGTGCACAGAGCACATATATTTTTACAGTTCACATGGCATTAACCTCGCCTTAGTCACTGAGAGCAACAAGAAACAGAGTGCGATGCACAAGACCAGGGAAGACACAGTGTGTGTCAGAACAAGTTAGCGTACGGGCCACTGGCTGCTCATCGCCATAGGAAACCTCTAAGGAGCAACACAACACTATAGAAAATATAGTAAACAGAAGCTCAGTCCCTACGACCTCTGGGGACACGTTCTCTGCTACTGTGGAGTCTGTTTTCTCTCTGCCTTAAGACAGACGTCCACCGACCTTTTTACACTGCACACAGAGGACAGCTGTGACCCCCTGCGGTCCGAATGACGCCCCACACAGCAGGCAGTGCGACTGTCCGTCACCACACGCCGTCTTCTTGATGTTGTCCAGACGACTGGAAAGACGCCTGAGAACTCACACAGATAAATGACAAAACATGACACAAGTTGTTAGACCAATAATCATGCAACTCACAGAGCATCTGCATCTGCATCTCTATCTGCATCTCTATCTGCATCTCTATCTGCATCTCTATCTGCATCTGCATCTGCATCTCTATCTGTGTCTGCATCTGCATCTCTATCTGCGTCTGCATCTGCATCTCTATCTGCATCTCTATCTGCATCTGCATCTGCATCACTATCTGCATCTGCATCTGCATCTGCATCTGCATCTGCGTCTGCATCTGCATCTCTATCTGCATCTCTATATGCATCTGCTTCTGCATCTGCATCTGCGTCCACATCTGCATGTCTATCTGCATCTCTATCTGCACCTGCATCTGCTTCTGCAGCTGTGTCTGCGTCTGCGTCTGTGTCCACATCTGCATTTGTATCTGCATCAGCATCTGCATTTGTATCTGCATCAGCATCTGCATCTGCGTCTAGACAACATTAGACCACAGTTTCCTCTCTCACCCGATCCTCTCCTGCTCTGTGGCCTCCATCATGGCCGCACGAGCCAGGACGCTGTTGATGATCTCCTTCTCCTCATCCGTGAGCTCCTCCCCCAGGGGGCCGCCAGACCTGTTCATCATCCACCCGGACCTGAAGCCAAAACACACACACACACACACACACACACACACACAAATATACACACAGAGTGTAAGTGGCGTGAAAAGTGAAAACGCAGCTCGGACAAAAAGGCCAAAACCTCCAAAAAGAGCAGAACTGAGGAGACACTAAAATCTCAGGACAGGAACACAGCTGGAAAACATTCAGGACTGAAGCAGCACGGAGCCACTGAAGACGCTGTCACACACAATAAAACACAATGAGGTGATTAAGTTAATAATGCACGTCTGAGCTGTGACCAAGTGATCGTCTGTGAGCAAAGGACATGCACTTTGTTCATCAAACTACAGCCTGAGGGCCACACAGATGAGGAAACTCCAAATTTCAATACAACTTCTAATTTAATTTCTTGAGTTCGGTTCATCCAATTTAAAACTTTTACTTCTGTAGAATAACAACAGAAAATTTCTACTCCTGTCAATTTACTCTGAGTTAAAGAAACTATATTTACACCCACTTTCCTAATTATATTTACTTGAGTTTAATATAAATTGCACAGACTAATTGTTTTTCTCACATTAATCAACTAAAGATCATGAAGGTTTTACAAGTTAACGAACTTTCTTGCAGCTTAAGATTTGAAGGAATCGGGACTCTGAAGAAAGAGTTTGATTTTTTTTGACACAATTTTAGATTTTTCTCTAAATCCTGATCATCTGTGTTTCACAGCACCAACATCTTGTAACTGTTAAACCAAAGAATAAACATTTTTACAATTTAGTGCCAAGAAATGATTTTTTTCTCCACTTTAAATGTATTAATTGAATTATCTCAGTGATCTATCAATAATCTCCAGCATAAAAACCCTTTTTATTTCACATTTCAAAAAGCAAGTTGCTCCTGACTCTGCAACAATAAACACAACACTAATCCAAGCAGAGGTAAACCTGGAGAGACAACTGGTATTATCTGTCATGAAGTTTAAACGGCATTATTCTAAACATGCAAAGACGTGTGGAGGAAGAGGAGGAGGAGGAGGAGGGAGGGAGGAAGATGAGCATACATTTCTACACGTGGTTGGAAAGCTTCCAGTGTGACTGTCTGTAAGGTTTTTACAGACACCAAATTTCCAAATGCAGTCGTCTTTTTTTTTCTTCTTCTATTCAAATGCGTCTGTTTTGTTAATTTTGTGGCTTCGCATCATGTTCCTTGTAGAAAATGCTAAGGGACGTTCACCAGCCGGGACTGTTTATGCAAACGCTCTGATCACTTTGGTGTCAGAAACTGAGCTCGTGGTTTCAGCAGAGAAATCAAAAGATAACTTCTCTCTCCTTTCCAAACTCGTCAGCAAAGACTCTGAACCACACGAGGACAATATTTCCCTATTTATAATTCTGCTGTGCGCCAGGCTGCAGCCATGTTTTTGATGTATTCAGAAACACTGTAAGGAGGCCTTTGTACCTATTTTTAAAGAGCTTAAGTTATGCAAGATTAGATCAAGGTAGCTATATTTGTTGCATGCATAATTGTGAACCACGGCGCTTAAGGCTTCAGGTGGAACTCGAACAGCTGCTGTGCTGCTGCAGGAGGGCTGTGAGGATTAAATCTACCTGTGTCCGGCAGAGAGGCCGTGCACGTACAGGAGAGTCCGTGCACGTACAGGAGAGAGGCAGGCGCGTGCACGGCTTCACCACAGCACCAGTGAGGGAGATGACCTGTTTTAATCCTCAGAGTTCTGCAGATGAGTCGAGCTGTTGTTGCTGTCTTCTCCTTCAGCGCCACCATGGGACGGACATGAGTGGCTTTTTGTGGAAAGTCTCCACAACTGTTGGATCAGTTTTATGATCAGATTTGATGAAAACATTCATGTTGCCCAGAAAATAATGAACTCTCCCTCTAACTTTCCCTCTGGTGCCATCAACAGGTCAAACTGTTCATCTGATTTATGTCTGGAAAAAAACCTGCAAAGCTAATGGCGTTCGCACCAGCTTGTGTTCCATGCTAATTAGCAAATGTTAGCTATTAACTCTGGAGTCTTTATTGATATGAATATTTCTCTATTTATGTAGTCATGTAGAGACTAACTGGAAGAAATGCTGATGTGGGGCTTTCAAATGTGACGTAATAAACATCTGCGGGCCATCATTTAGTTTTAAAAAAGTGAATTTATAACATTAATTAGTATTTGCTGTTAGATTTATGATGAAAAAGTTGAAGGATGAAATAGACTGTAACTTAAGAGTTTTATTTCTAACATTTTCAGCTGTTTTTGTTTGTATGAACATGAAACAATATTTTTTACAACCTGAAACTTTTCTTTGATCAGAACTAAAGATGTGTATAATTTTAAAGCCTCCTGTGTTATTTTTCTGACAGCTTTACACACTGACTCCACAGGGTTTTAAGAGTGATCGCTATTTTATTGATCCCATATGAGGAACTGTCAACGCACATTTTTTTAAGATGCAAAAGATGAAAAATACTAAATATTTTCTGGTTCCAGCCTCTTAAATGTGAGTTTTTGATCATTTTCTTTGTCGAATTTGAGAGTAAACTGAACATTTATGGGTTTTGGGCTGTTGATCAGACAAAATAAGACATTTGAAGATGATTCTATAAACCAAACCATTAATTGATTAATCAAAAAAATAACTCAATAATGAAAACAGCTGATAGTTGCAGGCCGGGATCTGCTGAACATGGTTTTATGCCGCTCCCTCTCAAATACGGGATGTGTGTCGTTCTTTCACAGATTATATATTCATGTAAACTCTTGTGCTTCAAAAATCAGCGACTGAGTCTTACTGCCAACATAAAACTACCTGTGAGACGCGGCCACAGAGATTTCATTTCCCGTCCAAATGGAGAGCCACTCCTTTTAAAAGCTCCGAGAGCAGCTAATGTGATTAGCCGTGATTTATTTCAGCTCTACGACACCTACTGCTGTGCCAGCGCCTCTGGCCCTGAGACTCCCAAACATCTGCTGGTCATTGTCCAAGTGCACAGGCGCTGTTGTGTGTGTGCATGTGCAGCTGCTTGTGCTTGAAAACAGGGTGTTAATTGGGGCCTGACTGCGGAAGGCAAACTGCTAGCTGCGATGTGTTACAGCAGTCTGAGCTGCAGCGTGCGCGCCTGGAGACATTTCCACTGCAGAGAAGCGCACTCATTATCGTTTGGCAAGAACATTGTTAAGAGGAGAGCGTGACCTCGACTTCTTGCCTCTGGTCCAACCGGGCCGCTGAGACAGACGCTACCTCCCTCCCTCACTGACCCTGCAAGGTGTTTGCTGACAGTCAGGAGAGAAAGTGGTGCCCGTGTTAAATCATATTTGACTTTCTCTGCACAGTGAAAACATTTTATTGCTAATTAAACGACGTGATAAATCTGTGTTTAAGGGGTTTAAAAAGAGGTTAACCTGAGCTGTGTCAGGTATTAGGTGTGTGACTGTGTCCGAGCTTTAAACATCACATGTGATCAGGCCGCGGCTGCTGAGTAAGGATATTTAAATGACTCACATACTTAACAGCTCAGTGCCCTTCATCTTCCTTCATCTTCCTTCATCTTCCTTCATCTTCCTCATTCCTTTCCCCTCCTTTTGCTCCCTGTTGTGCTCCCTGAAAAATGTCCTGTCCCCAACGCATGTAAATGTCAGGGGTTGCTGTCAGTGCAGATAGCGTGGCAGCCCAACAGAGTGAGTGTGTGTGTGTCCGTGTGTGTGTGTGTGTGTGTGTGTGTGTGTGTGTGTATGTGTGTGCTCCTTGAAGCATTATCAGTGAGAGAGAAAAGGTGGGGGTCTGTATGAAATGGCACAATGACACTTTCAAACCGTGAGTCACTCCACTTTCAATGGATTACACACACACACACACACACACACACACACACACACACACACACACACACACACACACACACACACAGTCATTATGAATAAAAATCACTGCAGTCTCAGCCTGGACCATGTGGAAATGAAACATAACAATAAAGGCACTTGGGTTTCATTTGCAGTCAAATGATCTGCGGTGGAATTAAAGTATCAATACTTTCATTTAAAGTATTAAAGTATCAATAGCAGACTATAAAAATACTCCATTACAAGCAAAACTCCTGCATTTCAAATTTTCAGTATAAAGTAAAAGTAGAAAAGTATCAGCAGCATGATGTGTGTGATCTGAACACAGATATTCCCAGAGATAAAGCAACTAAGTACTTCAGTATAGCTTTGAAGTACTTGTACTTTACTTGAGTATTTCCGTTTTGTGCTACTTTATACTACATTTATCTGACAGCAGCTAAAACAGCTTCACCTTGACAAAATTAAAATGCTGCTTCCATGTTAAAGCCTCAACAACAATAATAATAATTCTATGATATACTCTGATTTGATTTTGCATGAGTGCTTTTTACTTTTCATTCTTTAGGGACATTTGTGTAGTTTTCTGCAGGTATTTTTAGTATTGTCAGCAGTTTGATCATGTGTTATTACTATTTACTGGTGTCAGCACTTGTTCCACCACTGAAACCTCCAGAGCTGGAAAATGAAGCATCAACACTGAAGAACCTGAAGCTGCAGTTCCTCTAATGACCACTAGAGTCTGGCTCCAACAGTGAGTCAGTCCCCACAGACTCCCATGTTAAAACGTCCAACTTTACAGCAGAAATAAACATGTTTACAGCCTGGTACAAAAACTGTTTCGGTCTCTAGAGATAATTTCCTCCTTCATGACACCTGTTTATATAACTCACCTGTTTACATTTTATTAAGGACTAAAGTTATGGAAGATTGAGGGCGTGGCCTCTTTGAGTGACAGGTGGGTGACTGTATGCTTGCCACAAACCGACATGTACCGAAGTCTCAGCTCCACACATGCTCCACCCCTTTGCACATTTTCAGATTAGCTGGGAGTTAGGAGGCGGAGTCAGGCACTGCCAAGATGGCGTCAGTGGAGCAGCTCACTCTGAGCTTCAAATACCTGTGGGTGGCTACGTCCATCTTTATTTACAGTCTACAGGAAATACTCAAGTAAAGTACTAATACCTCAACACTGTACTACAGTAAATGTACTTTGTTACGTCTCACCCGTGGAAATGATGAAATGTGACTTTTAAATGTCAACATAAATGTCACACTTATACTGTAATTGCTATATAATACATCGTATTAGCCATGAATCAGACTCAGGTTCAGTTGCTTGTCTGCCTCACAGTCACGTGCACAAACACACACACACACTACGTATTGATTATTGAGCGGAGCAGTCGTTGCTTTACAGTAGATCAATGTGCAGTGGAGCTCTGCAGCACGACATGATGCTCCCATCCGATTCTCAATGTCATCCACTGAAGAGGACAGAAGCTGCGAACACATGACAGCACATCGATACGAGTCCTGTGTTCACCCCGTGACCTCTCAGTCTCGTGCAGCACTCGTGTGTCGAAGCACTTAGCAGCACTGATATCATCACAGCAGAGACGGGCCATTTTTGTCACCGCACCATGGTGACAAATGGTCCGACTGCCCCACCACATCATCCCGCTTCATCCCAAAATTAGAGAAATAACTACAAAGTATTTTGTCCCTGTCGATTTGACCGATCACGAACATGCCACGTTCAAATAACTGAAGTTTATTTATATCTGATTGGTATCTGGCCGTATAAAATCTGGATACAGCGGGAAAGCAGCTACTTCGCTAGCAGTTGCGCAAACAGCCCCCCCCCTAGTTTTAAAATTCAAAAATGATATTCCCAATTACAGTGTAATGTCCAATTTAAATAGAAAGTTCATTAATAGACTAGAAAATAAACTGGATTAAGGCAGATATGTTATTTTTAATATTCCAGTCCATGTGAGAATAGATAATATAATATAAATAAAACCAGAACAGCATTACATCTCCTCATTGGTTAGCCTTCATCCTCAAAGTCTTTTCATGCATAAAAGTGAAATATACGGTTTGAAAACTCCAGCAATAAAGCACTAATTTAACCTTTTACAGGTTCGTATCTAAGTCAAGAAAACTGCTGTAAAACGACGAGCTGTT
>NC_079381.1:22512500-22527500 GCF_021018895.1 Seriola aureovittata | reverse complement strand
AGGAAAACTCCACCTGCTGATGAAGAACAGCTGCTGTTGTCAAGGTAAAGAATGAACTTAAATTTAATCTTTTAAAAACTTTTTTGTTTGTAAAATTATTAAAACTGCACTGACGCAGCTTTGCACACAAACCTGATACACACACATTTATCGTATCGAGGTCTTTACACCATTATTGTCTATGTTTCTTTAAATGGGTTCCGATGAGGGCGACCCGGTGACAGATTGCTGGTGGTGGTGTGTGTCGGACATTTTCGACCTGAGGCCTCCTGACAGAATATTTGGGTCATGCAGGGGAGAGATCTGCACACGGCAGCATGTAAAACTGTCATAGTAGTTTTCTATTCACAGCTGACACACAGACACACTCACACTCACACTCACACTCACACTCACACTCACACTCACACTCACACACACACACACACACACACACACACACACACACACACACACACACCACCCTTCCTGGCTGTGAACAGATCTAGTGCACCCATGATACGCAGCCAATCAAACACTTCTGGCCACAGCGGATCTGTGCGGCACATCTGCTGCGCTGAGACGATTCCCGAGCGCCGGAAAACGATGACGCCTCAGCTGCAGCTCTGACGAGGAGTTATTACTGTACAGCTCAAACGTCCAAATCACTAAAACGCTCCAGCGAGCGAGCTCATGTGGAACAGTCCTCACTGGAAGTAAATGGGAAAATGGGAAATTCATAAATTCTAGTTGCTTGCCGATATGGATCGGGTCAGACGGACTTGACCCCGACTCTGACGGTGTTTTACGACCCGAGAGGCAATTTAACCGAAACTGGACAGATGCCCGTAAAACATCTATCAACAAAAAATAAAAACCTGATGGGCTGACAGAAACTCTTTTCATCTGGGAAACATGTCACATTAGAATCACACGTCAGTCTTAAAGACATGTCCGAAGAAAATCATCCATGTTAATACGTCGATAAGGTGTTTTGTTATATAACACAAGACATGTCATGAGTGTTTCCACTTTTAACTGCAGTGAACCAATGACAGTCTCTTTTTATAAGGAACCAATCCTGTCACCTTGTGGGGACGGGGGGCGGGGCTAAATAAACCTGAAACTATGTCAGTACAGAGAGAGCGAGAGTTAGCATTAGCACAGCTGCTAACACTGTGTCAGCCACTGCCAGCTACAAGCTAACAAACAACATAAAGAAATAAAAGATGCTAACTGCGCTAACCATTCTGACCCGTCTGCTAGTCTCTGGTTCTGGTCTCGACAGACTCCTCCTCTGAGTCTGGGTCTGACTGAGGCTCGAACATGAGGCTGATGTTTCCTCCTCTAACCGTCTTCACACTCTCTGCTCTCTCACCTGTCCACCTGGAGCAGGCAGGTGCTGGTGGGCGGGGCTCGAGGCCTGATCCAGATTTCTCAATGAGGAAGTAAGAGGAGAGTTTTTGATTCATTGTTTATCACCTTTTATGTGGGAAAACAACGTTAAACAAAATATTAATCACAGCAGAGGATTTTTACGTAGATTAAAACGTGTCTGGAGGAAACTTAAGGTGAAGAATCATCCAGTATAAACATCATTTTAAACTTGGCTATCGCAGCAATACATTTTCAGTTGCAGCAGGCAGCTGTTTTCAGAGAAACATCTGTAATAAACAAAAACAAAAAACAAAAAAAACCCACTGTCCACTGCAGCAAACAGCAGCCAGACTCAGTCAGAGAGCAGCTGCTGAACATTTTGGAGCAATTACAGTGAGATATTTCCCTCAGGAGTCGGTGGAGACCAAAAGCAGAGCTGAAAAGAGACGGAGAACTGGACTCGTGACGTTCTGCAGCTGCTGGACGTGTAAACAAGCAACTGTCTCTCTGTTCCCGCTGCCTCCGAGCAGCCGCAAAAACCAAATCTGTAATTGCAGGATTAAACAGATAATGGTTAATCGACCTCATCCTGACATCATCACTAAGCTGTTTTTGCCACTAAAAGCAGCTTTCATTCAAGACAATTAAGTCTTTAATGCCAACACAGTAAAACTCGGACAAACCCCACAGTAGGAAGGATTTCCCCTGAGATCAGCAGTCAGGGGCTGTTGAGTCGGCGTGAACCGTTTCCACTCAATCACATTAGCCACATCAGTCAGCACCTGAGAGCTCAGCAGTCTGTATAATATATATAATGTATATGTAATCCACCGCCACCCACGTCACGCCAGCCGCAGTCGATACAGCTGACTGGGGGTCAAAAGGGGGCGTTCAGCCGAGATTACAGGGAGCATGGGAAAGAAGAGGGGGCTCGATAAAACCCGACTTTGTCCAGGGAAGATAGACCAAATAAAAAAAGTGAGTATTGCAAATCGATTTCACATACACACACACACACACACACACACACTCACACACATACACACTGACCAAGTGCATGCTTCCTTTCTTCCTCTCCCTCCCTCATCCCTTCCCTCTCAGCTTTAGCTTCACTCCACGTCCTGAGGGTTTCTGACCAGAGACTGAAACAGGGGGGATGAAGGAGACGACAGAACGCCTCCTCGTCTCTGCTGCACACACTCTTCACACCAAGCAGCTCTTTTATTTTACGGGGGAATCGTTGGACTTTCTCGCTGTGAGGAAATATGAAGCTCCAGCTCAAAGGCGGTTAGCTTAGCTTAGCATAAAGACTGGGAACAGGGGGAAACTGCTAGCCTGGATCTGTTTAAAGGTTAAAAAACAAGCCCCTCTGAAGCTCAACACATTATATCTTGTTCTGTTTTTTGTTGTTGTTGGTTTTTAAACCGCACAAGCTGCTGGATTATTTATCATAGTGGTCGGTCTACACAAGTTGCATTTTTCAACTATCCATCTCCTGCAGGACGGATGGAACGATCCGTCTGCACAACGTCAGGACGTTTTGTTTGATCTTTACGCACATGAATGCAACACAGAGTGTGTTTTTACACTTCAAGTTTTCTCCTCTTCTCCCGGGTGACACTGCGTCTGTGCACACCCTGTGTAGGCACAGATGGAAGACTGAAGCTGCGGCGGATCCACTCCCTCATAAGTACTTGATGTTAACAGGCCCCTGGTGATGGGCTCATTCATTAGCATACATTACAGTTAACAAGCCTGTGGATGTGGAGGAGGATAAAACGCTTAACGTTCAGCCGACTAAGCTTTTTCATACCAGAGCTCCACCGATGTAAATCTGCGTGACTTGATCTTATCAAAGATAAATGTCAGTGTCGGCGTCGACTGTTTGTTGGAGGATGAAAAACTAAAAATTTCAGTAAAGATATGACGTCATTTAGAAGCAGCGTTATATGGTTATATAGTCCGTCCACCAGAGAGCACTGACAAGTGAATTCATAAGTCTGAATTTAACAGATTCTTCCCTCGATGGGTCATAGTGGTGATCACGTATCAACATGAGTAATCAATAAGAACGGCAGTAACAGACGTATGATATATGATTTGAATGTTTACATATGTTCACGTTTTTAAAATACTAAACTCTAGATATTTATATCTGAATCAGTAAGTCAGACTCTATTTAATAAGAAGTTAAACTCAATATTACATCTGAAATCTCTCTGTCAAAAAAAGGTAAATTGACAATGTAACTCTCGTGACATCATCGTGCATTTTAATAAATTAAACAAGACGAAACGAAAACACAACTACTGATAATAAATTATATTTTTCATGATTTTTTTTGTTGTTAAAAAAGTCAAATAATTAATAGAAATTATTATTATTATTTAAAGGAGGAAATAAAAAGGTCTAAAAGGGGAAATACAGGAAATGCTCCTTTAACTTTAGCAGGTCGTTAGATTAGTATTATTGCTGATTGGACAGGTTTTTACTGAACAACAAACTAGTTTAAATTAGCAGGTTTTATCTGCTGCTGTGAAAAAATTTAAACATAAAAAAGCACCAAAAAATGTAATTTTTCATCGTAAAAACAGAAACTGTTCGAGTTTCAGCAGCTAGAATAAATAAAAGCAGAGGTGTTGTCTTACCTGAGCGTTCACACAGACGAGCTGTCGGTCTTTCTCTCTCAGAGCTGCTTCACTGTTTCAACCAGCGGCTCCGACTCAGCATCCAGCATCCTCTCCGGTCCTCTCCTCCTCACTGTCAGCCTCCTCAGCACACACACTGTAGTAAAACCCTCGCTCCGCCTCCCCCCCCCCCCCCTCCCTCCCCCCTCCTCCCCCCTCCTCCCCCCTCCTCCCTCTCTTTCACTAAATCCTTCCACTCTCATCTCATCAGGGAAAGAAAAGATGGTGATGCCACAGTTTTAACTACAGTACCATTCACTCTGCTACTACGATTTTCCAGTGGTGGAAAGTAACTAAGTACATTTACTCAAGTACTCTACTTCAGTGCAGTTTTTAGATTCTTTACTTGAGTATTTCTATTTTACACAACTTTAAACCTCTGTGTCCAGCTCATTTCAGAGGGAAATATTCTACTTCTTCCACATCGTTACTTCCCAGATTAAGATATGACATTATTACTAGTATATAAAGATCATTTCTAAGAGACAGAGTTGCTACTTGAAACGTTTCTCGTTCATTTCATCAACTGTTTGATGCACGAAAGATAAAAATATAACGTTTCCAACAACAAAAGCAAAATCCCAAAACATAAACGTGAACATGTGAATCAGAACTTTGTTTTTTCTTCTTCCTTCTCATTTATCCATCAATCATCTCACGACCCCTCAGATGGATCTGGTGACCCCCCCCCCCCCACCTGAAACAGCTGCAACAGTAAAATGCTACTGAAGCATCGATGACTCAGGATCTAATAATGTCAGATATAATAATACATCATCACGGGAGACGTTCTTTCTGCGGAGTGAGTACTTTTACTTTTAACACTTGAAGTATATTTTGCTGATAATACTAATGTACTTAAGTGAGATTAAGAACAGGTCTTACTGGATTATTTTTACATTGTTTTATTGGTTCTTTTGCTTAAATAAAGGACCTGAAATCTTCTACAATCAACCAATTAACAAATTAAATTTCTGTGCTGTGACTGTTTGATGGATTTCACTGGACCGTCCCGACTGTACACGTGTGCTGTAAACTGGCTGGGCTTCACGCACCATATGGGAATGCTTTCTAATAGATCTATTTTTGGTCCTGTATTTTCCCTCAAGCAAAACAGCTGCACTTATTATGTGCAATACAATACAAATCCAATAGGCCCGCTGCACTGTGCAATTACAGACCATAATGATTATGTAATTCTATTATTCAGTCAACAAAGACGTGACTTAACCTAAAGCCATTTTCACCAACAGTCAGTGGAGCAACAAAAACACTGTCACCGTCACACGTGTGGGACGTCACACTGACATGACAAATGCATCTTCACGTCACCGACATCTTTGATTTATTGGGTTGTGGTCGGTGTGTCCCGGGGGAACACTCTCTGCCCCCCCCCCCCAAAGGCTCGACTAAAATTAAACAACTGCCAGTCATCCAGGCTGTGCAGCGGTGGTCGGCCTGTTGTTGCCCTCTTGTGGCTCCTTCATTGTAATGTCTAATAATTTTCCTCTGCCCCCCCACCACCACCCAGCCCCCCCTCAGCCCCCCAGCCTGTGCCTGCTGTGTAATTACGCTACATTGCACACTTAATTGGCCAAACATTTCGCCAGGCGGGGGAGATTTGCACGAAATTGAATGTTAAGTCAAGCTTGAAGAAAGTGCCAAAACAAGCTGAAGATGAGAAGAACGTGTCAGTTCATGCAACAGGACGGACGCTTGAGTTTGTTCTTCATTAATAAAAAAGAAAGAAAAGTTGGAAAATGTGAAAGTTGGATTTAATGACGGATGAGATGTTAATTTGAGCCTCAGGCCCAATAAACAGGAAGTGATGCGAGATGACAAAATAAAGTGCAGGCAAATAAAATAGAGCTCTGTTATTTAACAAGAGCTTTTATGTTTCACTCTCTTTTCTGGGTGGAGAAACAAAAGACACTTTCTTTTTTTATTCTGTAATATTTCTAAAAATGAATCTGAAAAATAAAATAAACAACCAAAAACAAAAACAAAAGTTTTTAAGACGCTTGAAATTTTATACTGCAAACATCAGTTTTGCAAAACTCTTCTTCACACAGGGAAACTAATAAAGATCTACCCTTTACAAAATAACAGCGATGCTAGAAGTAAGTAAAAATAACAACATCTACATTAATGCCACCATTCAAGTAAAAATGCAGAAATATTAGCATCAAAATATACTTGAAGTACCAAAAGTAAAAGTACTCATTGTGCAGATTTGGCCACTTCAGAAAACTACATATTATATGACTGGATTTTAAATTACTGAAGTATTGTAATGAAATGTAAGAATCACTTTAATGTTGCAGCTGGTAAAGGTGAAGCTGATTTAATGACTGTGTACACTGCTGGGTAACTTCATGTACAACCATAATCTATCAGGTGATTTATATTTTGTATTAAAAATAAGAATCTTTAGAGTAAATTAAATAAAAAAGTTAAATATTATTGCGGAGTAAAGACAAAATGTGAAGTTATTTGCAGCGAAACAATCAAATGTCGTTAAAATAATCAGGACGAAGCAGAGCTCCCTAAGACACATGAGGACACACACACACACACACAGACACAGACACACTGCAATCCTGTTTTATGACATTGTGTGTGTGCTCATGTTTCCCCACACGACTTCCTGTTGGATTTATGGATGAGTGCGACCTGTCAGCTCAGCACAAAGATCCACTTTAGGTTTTAGGAGGTTTGATGTTTTCACCACAAATGAACCAGTTTGTTAATTGAGTTTCAACCATTAAGCTTGAGGTGGTTCGTGTCCGAATCTTTCCTCACATATTTACATAATTAAGCGCCGGTTATGCAAACACATCACACTTATATAAGCCAGGGAGGAGACCTGCGGATCGGCTAAGGAGCGGCTCAGAGACTGTCTGTCTGCATTAGCTCCAGGATGCTACGGCGCGCAGCACGAAGAGGCCGAGCTCTGATGGCCGCATGATGTGATGGAATCGGATCTGCAAATGATGCAGAAGTGATGCTTTTCTTTCGTGGTTAGAGGAGAGGAGGGGCCAAAGGGCTGCCCGTGAGTTAGTGATCCCAAACACTGCACAGCAGACAACAGCAACAAGACGAGCAGAGCCGGCGTGCAGCTTAAGCTTAACTAATGTCTTAACAACAGGAAATGCCGGGAAGACCTCAGGCTTCGTAAATCTTCCTCATCTTAGAAGTGGCCACGGGAGAATTCATTTGCTCTGCTTTCAAAGAACAAAGAGGATTTTCACTGTCCCGTAACAAGACCAAGGGACGGGCTGTTCCCGATCAGAAGTAAAGTTTCTAGATGTTCTGAGCGACCACAAGTGAAGGTGGAGGGAAAAGCAGGCCGTCATGAATATGAGCGTAACGGCTCACCAGTGTCGCACCTGGACGAAATTACAAATATCTGGACAAACGTTGGTTCAGAGATGGAAGTAGACTCCGTGACGTCACCCACAGGTTTCTGAAGAGCGGGTTTGGAGCTCAGAGTGAGCTGCTCCACCGTCGCCATCTTGGCAGTGTCTGACTCCGCCTCCTAACCAGCTAATCCAAAAATGGGCAAAGAGGTGGAGCGTGTGTGGAGCTGAGACTTCAGTGCATGTCGGTTTCTGGCAAGCGTGCACTCACCCACCTGTCACTCAAAGAGGCCACACCCTCAAAATAATAATTTTTTACAATAGTTCATTCAGCTTTAAGATTTTCCTAATCATACAGAGACATACAGGATTCTTCAGATTACTAGAAAAATTCACAACCTCCAAATTTGGAGATGCGTAGTTTTTATGGAGATATTTTGGGGGAAAGAAAAGACATAAAAGACTCATGTGACAATAAAACAGAGCAGGGGAAAGACAGGGAAGCTCTGCAAATGACGGCTAAATGCCAAATTCATTACCACGCATGCTGAGAGCTTAAGGTCGATGACGTGTAGATATTGTGTGTGTGTGTGCGTGTGTGTGTGTGTGTGTGTGTGTGTCTGCCTGTCTGCCCTGCATGCATACATACACATGTCTCTGTTGAATAATGTCATTAATAACCCTGGGTATGAAATCCTTCAGAGGAATCATCCAGGTGCTGCTTGTTTGCTCTATATACCCGAATGCCTGGAAGTGTGTGTGTGTGTGTGTGTGTGTGTGTGTGTGTGTGTGTGTGATAACCCTTCCACACGTATCCCTGTTGGGTGGCAGGAAACGATCCTAGTGGTGCGGCTCAGTCTCGTCCGTCTCCAGCTGACGTCGCCCTGAAAGAGACGGAAGAAGAGAAAGATATTTTATATTTCATTTCAGTGGAAAATCTCACATTTAAACACGACACAAACCTTCATGATGCGACACACCAACACGGCTGGATTAACCTCCCACAGGTTTCTCGCCTCACACGTGATAAAAACTGTTACTTACCTTTATCCTCCGTCACATGACTGATCTCCCTCCTTCACCGCCTCCAGGCCAGAAACAAAAACTGAGCACATTTCCCATTAAATCTAGATCACCAGAAACCATAACAAGTTACGGATTAACTGCATTATAAACATGACAGAAAACGATACCGCGCTCAACCAAATAACAGAAGTGTGTCTGGACCTGGTGGGAAACATCTGGGTCATTGTGACCTCAGCAAAAACTTGAACAGACTCCTCCTCCTGCAGAGAGAATAGAAATGTCACATTAATAAATATAAGAAATTGTTCTTTATTGTTGTGGATTTGTTCAGTCCAGAGTCTTGTTCCTCAGGTCTCTCTTGTTCTCTGTCTTCTGGCCAAATGTCATTATCCTTATTAAGCACTGAGCCCATGTCGGCTTCATTGTACCTTGTCCTACGAGGCAAACGGGATTAGTTTAAACTAATACTGATCCTTACTCAGTTCTTAAAGGTCTCCAGATGAGATTTAATGGAATTCTAACAAAAAGCCACACAATCAAATTAGTCAACCACAAAGAAAAGAAGACGGGAGGACCAGAGTTAATTCTACTTTGTGTATAGATCCCATAAAAGCTTTTCTCTTACCTTGTTAAAGGCTCATTTCACCCAAATTACAAAACCACATTTCCGCAAAAACCTCAAGTGGTATTTGGCATCCAGGAACATTTTGAGTTATCTGAAGTTCTTACTCACGCATTTTCCACACAAAGTTCAGAATTTAAAACAGAATAACTCGTCTTCTTTTACATAATGTCACATTTTACACAATGTGACTTACAGTTTTTGAATTGTGGCCTTTAAAGCAACAGGAGAGCCGTCTGACTGTCTAAACACTTCAACTCCTTTCACCTAGTACTCATCAACTGGCTCAAACTGATATTTATTTATTGTTCAACTAACAGTTCAACTGCTTTCAGATCTCACATTTCAGCTGACACTTCAACTGTCGGTGCTTATTAACCAACATCTGAAACACACTTCAATTGTTTCCAGTGATTTCTGTTCAGCTGACATTTCAACTGCTTTCATTTGTTACTGTTACTGACATTTAAACTGCTTTCATCTTTTATTTTAATGACATTTCACCTGCTTTCACCTTTTCCTCTTCAAGCATTTACACTTTTACACCGTCTGTTCATTTCAGCTCTATTTTGACCGCTACTTCAACTTCCTTCAGTATTTCAACTACTTCATCTTCAATTTACATGCAACATTTCTCTAGAAAATTCAGCGTTTGACGCGACACATCAGATCATTTCATCTGAAGTGACTAAACTTGCGACGTTTTCTTAGAGTCACGACAAAGAGACACCAGCTTAATGAGGCATGAGCTAGCCATTTATTGTTATTGAGGAAGTTAACATGGTTAACTGCATTGAAAGTCATACAATAAACCTCTTAAGCTTTGTGAGAGGTCCCTCCCTGTGTCACAGAGAGAAAGCTGTAGGAATATACATACAGTATATCTTATTGGCAAGTAGATATGTTTTTAGTAAGTACATTCTCCTCTACCTGGTACTCATGTACAATATACATGTTAAAAAATATAGTTTGTTTGCATTGCGATCACCGTTTTTTCCTTTTTTGTTCAGGATGTTCAGGATGAAAGAATTCACATTTAAGTGTTACAGGTTCTTGAATGGCGGTGGAAACTAAAGAGCACTGTTTTGTCTTTTTAATACCTATCACATACACATAGGCATATGCATAGAAGGCACGTCTATGCATCTAAATTGCTTACATGATAAATGGAAAGCAGTTTTATCATCTGCGAAAAAAAACAAAAACAAAAAAACAAAAACAAGAAAGAATTCAAGAACTTATGGCTGATCTGCAGCCACACTCTCACAGCACATACACGCATCCCTGCACACACACACACACACGCACACACACACGCACACACACCACAGGACGCAAAACACCACAAACAAGCATTCCACTAAACATTAGACAAGTACAAACTCATCCGCTCCGACGATAAAACTGCATACAGTACACCACACTACAAAAGATCTCGTAACTCAGTCAGTGGATGGTGTTCACCCGGGAGAGAAGCTTCAAAGAACACTTGCTGTGAAGCAGCAGCCGAGTGTTAGCAGAGTCCTCCGGTGGGAGGAGGAAGCAGCCCCCCCCCCCCCCCCCCCCCAAAAAAAAAAAAAACCAAAACACTGATTTCATGATTTTTTAAAACACAAAGAACCTGTTCAATCCTGGATCAGTGGTGGCTGAGAACTGTCCCTCAAGGCAAAAGAGAAGAGCCGCTTCTTCCTCTTTTTTGTTTTTCCTCAATCAAGAGATTCCGAGTCAGCACTGTTACAGTAAGTTCAATCACGAGACTGCAGTTTCTCAAGGCGAGTGACGGTAAGCAAAAATGTGCAGAAGCTGGGAAGGCTTGACGAATGAAAATACTGTAGGCCACGTGTTTGAAATGAGTTAGTGAGTGAGTGAGTGAGTGAGTGAGTGAGTGAGTGAGTTTTCACCAGAGTAGAAAATATTTAACTTCCCTCAATACTGCAGCTGATTGAGAAGATAAAGTCCAAAGAACAGTTTGACATCTTGGAAAATACACCTTTGTGTTTTCTTGCACGGAGTTAGAGGTGACACAAGATACCACTCTCATATTTGTACACTACATATGAAGCTAGTGCTAGCAGGTGATTAGCTTAGCTTAGCTTAGCTTAGCAGGAGGAAACAGCTAGCCTAGCTCAATCACCTTTTGGACAACTTGTCATTTTTACATTTTTCATGCATCAAACAAAACAAGATGTGTTGGAGTAATTACTGACTTTAGAGGTGCTGGTAGCAGGATTTTATCTTTCTTTTGGACAAAATCAGGACAGGTGTTCCCACCCGTTTATCTTTGTGCTTCTTTATGCTAAGCTAAGCTAATCTGCCATTGGATGTAGCTTCATGATTCGCATACAGACTTGAGAGTGGCATCACCGTTTAGCACCACCTCGAAAGCTCACCAATTAACACATTATATCTCGTTTGTTTACTCCGTCGTGCTGTGCCCTTTGGACAGAACCAGGCTAGCCGTTTACCCCTGTTTTTTTTTTTTTTTAGTGTTTACGCTAAGCTAATCAGCTGGTGGCTTGCTAGCTGGCTTCATCTTTAGCGTGCAGACGTGAGAGTGGCGTCTATCTTCTCATCTGACTCTGTGCAAGAAATTAGATGAGCGATGTTCCGTTAAATGTTTGACTATTCCTTTAAAGTTTGATTAACATCGACAGAAAACAAGAAAATACTCTCCTATTGAAACCTGTATACTTGTGTGTGCATGTGTTTTAACTACTGAATCCAGCTGACTATCACAGGCCCAACAATCTACAACCACGACACTGACTATCTATTCTGCCCAAGCTGAGAGATGTGCGATTGCTTTTTTAAAACAGTGACTCTTAAACTTAAGTACATGTGGTGCTCAAAATAGGCAATGGTACACAAAAAGGCATTTGTCTTTAAAAAGAACAATAAAGAATGAAAAAAAGTAATACGCACTTTTTAAAAAAAACAAAAACAAAAAAAAAACTTAAAAAACAAAGTTTCTTTTATGGTTTTTGGCAGCCGGGCGTCTGTGGCGATGCCTGCAACTAAGAGACACAACTCCCCTGAAATCTTAATACATCGTCACACTGACTTTGACATAGAAGTGCAGGCATGAAGGGGGGCAAAAAGAAATCACAACACGTGCCCCCCTCCCCCCCGAAACTCCTGTGCTAACCCCAGATTAGAGTATTTATAAATCCACCAGGTGAATCAAGGCTTGACTGTAACTGTTATGCTGCTAAATAAAAGTGCAGCATTAAGGACATTCGGCTTGAGCTCAGGAATGGTTAACTAACAGACACTGTGTATCCCAACAAAAAGCATATTGAACCCCATGTGAACTAGAAAATAATAATAATAATAAAAATAAAAAGTTAATTCACACTCTGAACTGCTTGAATGTACATTTCTCTTCAAGGCGGTTCCGGCACAAAACAAAACAAAACAAAAAAAAGGAATTAATGCTTAGAAGTCAGTGGATTATGAATCAACAGATCAACTGTAAGTGTGATATTACACTACAATTCCAATACTTCTTCATTAAGAGATATTACTCCATACGACACAGTGAAAACTGGACAGTAATCACTGGAGATTTTGCACCACTTTTGTCCAAACATAAGGTCTCGTCTCCCGCTGCTTTAAAGGCTTTTCAGGGCCGAATGGAGACTTTTAATTGGCTGAGAGTCGTGGATAAAATAATTTGTGGTTTTGGCACAGGCCTCGTTCAGGAAACTCACTTCCGTCTACACAACACAATTTACATAACTTTCCTTTGGTTAATTAAAAAAAAAAAAAAAAAAAAAAAGAAAAACGTAGAAAAATGAGAGATGAGCAAAAGGTTAGCTAGGTTTTTCCCTCTGAGGAGAGCGCTCGCTGTTTGCAGCCCTTGTCGCGGCGAGATTTACAAAGGCTAAACCCAAACTGCGGTTTAGTCGGGGGATTTAGGCTCTTCTGATGATCACAGTGGTTTAGAATTCAACTACAGGGCAAATGTTCATGTAAGATGAGCGAGAACAGGAGGACCCAGGTGTCTGGTCTCTCTCACGTTTCTGTGTTGGTGTTGTTGTTGGTTTTTTTGTTTTGTTTTTTTGTTGTTTTTTTTTTCCTCCATTGTTCCATGTCATTACGGTCAAGTCTCAGGCGTCAAGGTGTGGCTGGCGAAAAAAACCTGTCAGGTATCAAGATCCTGAAGGAGACAGAGACACAAAAACAAAAATGTGATTTGTATTTATGTAAATTCTCAAATACTTCATTTACCTCACCTGCAGAGAAACCTGCGGCTTTACTGGCTGCTTTCACACACCGGCCTTTATTCCTAATTTTAGAGTTTAGACAAAGTAGATTTTCTCTCATCTTCTTCTTTTCTGCTGTTTTAATTTGCTCTTGATATAAACTCAAAATTTCCTCCATATTTATCTGCCGTCATGAATAAACTGTTGCTGCGTCTCAAATCAGATACTTCAGTCACGACACTCACACGTCGTACACCGGGTTCTGTAAACACTCACCGGGACAGACGATCGTATCATGTGACCATGTCGCCCACCTGTCCGGCTGCTTTGCTCACTTTACTGTGAATGAACGTTTTACTTTCCCGTGTCCTTCTTTCTCGGTCGCCATGGTTCTTTACCTTTCTGCTGCAGAGCCAAGATGGCGACCGTAGGGTGAGAAATGCCCATGTTGTTTTTTTACCTTTATTTATTCAGGGTAGTTTCACTTTCACATAAGGATTTGGCTAAGTGCTGTTCTTTCCCTTTTTCCTGCCAGTCTGGGGATCGAACCGGCGACCTTCCAGGCACAAGCCTGCTGGTCGATGTGAACACACGTACGCTCCCAAAATAACAAGTGTGAGTGTAGAAGTACATGAACTGAGACACAGCAGATATAAATGCAGCATGACGTACACCTCAGCAGCGCTAATCTCTCTCTTCATCTAAACTCACAACAGGACAGAGATGACAGGAACTGGGGGGGGGGGGGGGGGGGGGGGGTGATAGCCCACAAAGTTTTCACTCAAAAATGGATTAGAATACTTGTGATCAATGTGACCTGGTTTCTGATCAAGCTACTGAACTTTCTGCGCAGATGTTTCAAAATAAAAGTCATCAGGTGGTTCAAAAGGTGTAATCCCTCTTTTCTCCTGGCTGACCTGAGAGCAGTATTGTTCTTAGTATTAAGAGATTTTTTTTGGCCAATGAGCTAAAAACACAGGAGCAGCATGTTGTTGTTGTTGTTGTTGTTGTTACCTGGAACTGATAGAGCACTGGGGTCAAAGTTGAATCTCATCTGAAGCTCTTCTGCTGCTGCATCAGGCCCACGTTCTCATACACTCTAGAGCTGTCCTCCCTCATCCTGGCATCACACACACACACACACACACACACACACACACACACACACACACACCACACACACACACACACACACACACACACACACACACACACTTCAGTGAGAAACTACTCACAAGGCTTTCAGAAAGTGATTTAATAGCGACCTAGAGAATTGAACAGGTTCCTGCAGGAGCCTTTTACCAGCAGCGTTACTTACTCTGTGCAGGTGGGAGTAGGAATAGGAGTGCAAGGAGGCAAAGGGCTCTGCTCCCCTCCAGTCAGGTCAGACATAGAGTACTTAATGTTGGTGTACTCGCGCCCTTTAATCTTACTTTTCTGCAGAGGAGAGGAGGACAGTGGGAGGTTAGAGAAAGGAGCAGGAAAAAAAGAAAAGAAAGCTAAACTGTTAAAAAGAAGTGAAGCGTTGTGCGCTGCACACCTGCTCTTCCTCTATGCGTCTCTGCAGCGTCTCTATGTAATGCTGCACAGCCATGTAGATGAATCTGTACTGCGCCTCGGTCTGCACCATCCCAGAGCGCTGAGAACGAACCATCTGGATGGTCTTTGGCACGTCGATGTCACAGTCCACCCCTGCAGCATGAACACATGAAACCTCACACTGACACATCCTCAGTACTGCCAAC
>NC_079381.1:22462500-22510000 GCF_021018895.1 Seriola aureovittata | reverse complement strand
ATTTATTCAAGCCCTTTTCAGACACGGAGTACGTTACATAACTGGCCTCATCTATCTGTGAAAGTGATGGCGTTCGGTCGTTCAGATATGTAAATGTTTGTTGTGGCTTTATTCAGACCTGACAGCACATTTACAGAAAGAGTCTCAGAGAGAGAGAAAGAGAAAGAGCTGGAGAAGTCATGACAACGAGGAAGAAAAGTTTTCTCTGCATCACTGAAGGATCTCACACACAGATAAGAATCGGTTGGTAGCATCTGGCCTCATGAACCTGTAGTTCTGCGGTGTGTCGTGTCGAGCCCCTAATTTACACACGCTGCTCCGAGCGGACGGTTGTTTTCTGACGTTTGCGCCGCCACGTATTCCCACAGGTCGTCTTTCATTTTTGCCTCCACACCCTGGAGAGTCGTAGTGAACGCGGACAGGAAGAACAGGAAGCAGGTCTGATTCACCATGAACTGCAGCTGAACTCGATCCCCTGGAAATTCTCATCATCATTTTAGTCAAATTTTTTTCTGCACAAATGCAAAAAAGACTAAAACATACCGGATCACTCACGCTGACAACTGATCTTATCGAATAAACTCAAACAGAGAGCTCAGACTCTTCTGAAGCTGGAGTCGGCCGACTGGTGCGCATCGACCCATCGACACAACCACTGTGACACTGACGTGGACGGTCTTACAGGATTGTTGGAGGCCGACACTGATCTTGTTATTTGTAGAAATAAAAACAAACTTTTGGAAACAGTGACACTGGTCGGGTTCTGAACTCTGTTACCTGTGAAAATAAACTTTTTGTTCATGTTTTAATGACTGATGTGAATATTCACAACGTTTCACTGCTTAATTAAACAGATTCTGTTTTCTTGGTGCATAAGAGAAGATAATGAAGTGATGGATGCACTGTAGGTGCAGTCTCTGTTTATGCCTGAGCTGCTGTGGCCTTTTATGTTCATCTGAAAACATTCAATACAAACTTCAACCTCATTGACTTTTACGTAGAAGTGACTCTGGAGCTCAGCGAGATGTTAAACCATCACGTTTATTTAACAAGGTGCACGTCTGAAAAGGGCTTTAGTGATGTTTTTTTGTTTTGTGTGAAAAGACACAAACTAAAAAGTTTAGAACCAGACAGAACCACTCACCTCAAATTCTTCCCAGAAGCCCTGTTTGACTTTGTCTGTGGCTTCCGCGAGTTTGCTCAGCTCCCTAACTCGACTTTCGATCTCCGCCGCGTTAATACGAGTAGTGTTCAGAGGCTGCGGAGGAGAACGAGTCAGGACAGAGATTAGAATCGGAAAACGCCGCGGCTGCTTCCTGCTGGGGGAAAACAGGGGGATGGCGACATTACCTGTTTTAGCTGAAGCACGGTGCCCAGAGTTTCCACCATGGGGTTCTTTTTGTAGTGCTCTACCAAGTCGGTGAGGGAGTCGAACTTCTCGCCTCCGCCGACGTCGTATTTCAGGTCGTGCTGAATGAGAAGCCACAGCCACATCAGCAACAAGTACAACAGAGCAGTGTCACCATCATGAGACAACCAAGATGTTTACGAGCACAGAAACAATAGGCAGATTGTAATGAGATGATAGACTGCAGTTCACAGCTGATTTGATTAGATTCAGCCACAATCAGGATCTGAAACTTTAAAAATATCAATAAATAAAATAATAATAAAAGTGTTACCGACATAAATCACTCCTTATTTCAAATACTGAATTAGCAATACCACAGGAAATGATGTCACCAAATGTAAACATGGGCAGTGATACACTTGTTGAGGATGGATTTAAATGCAACTGGCTGGATGTTGGTAAACAGTGTCATTCCTCTGAGTCTGGGATTTTTAATAAAGCTGTACAGGTGCAGGTCCATGTGAATTCATTAGAAAAAGTTTTGCCTTAAACCGGGAGGAGCTGGGGCCAAGTGGAAGTAGCATTAGCTGCTAACGCTGGCGTTACTTCCCCTTTGTTTACAGCTCCTCCCTGTAGCCGTCAGGTCTTCTTAAATGAGGGTTAATGTCAGCAGCTCTGTTTTAAAACCACAGGGACAAATGAAAAGCCTGGAACAGCAAAATAATCCTACTGATCTATAAAAATATCTACTGTTCTTTATTATTCGTGTTTCGTTATTATTCGGCTTTTTGCCCATGTCGGGCTCCTGTAGGAATGACGGCTCTGTTTTCCCAGTGTTCTGATTGGTCTGTGTTCGGGGTGCTGGCAGGTAAGATGAGATCATCTGAAGTTAACCTGCTCTGGTGCAGGTTAGCTGTGCATCACAGGTTACCATGGTGATGTAGACCTGTTAAAACTGGGCCAGCTGTGTGATACTGGAGAACCAGATATAATCCTCAAAGATAACCCACTAATCCTGCTTCATGCTACAGGCCCCAGGTTTTCTCAGATCCCCTTCCCAGACAACAGAACACTGCACGCACTCCAGCAGTAAAAACATCTGGATCATCTTCACATCTGTACCAGTCAGGATCACACCTTTAACGGAGAGTTAAGGTGTGGGCAGTACTGGTACCTGCACGCTTTACGGTAGCACCAACTGCTGTAACAGAGGGGATGTGAGGAGGCAGGGACAGACAGGGGAGCTGAGGAGTGTTGTTTACCTTGCAGCAGATCATGACGTGAGTGACTTTGGGTTTGCTGTCACTGCTGTCCGTCTTGTCGTCTCCTGTACGAACCGACAGGACGAAATCCCCCGGATGGCTCTGGCTCTCTCTCACCAGGAAGCTGCCGTTCTTCCCTTTCTCCGTCAGCAGCTTCTCAGCCTCCCGGCCCGACAAGTGTCCGTGGAACCATCTGGCAAAAACACACACACCAGTAAAACAGGTTTCAACCGGACTCTTAAAAAACATCTGCTTCCATTGTTGATGAGGATAAACGTGTAACTTATTTTCTTTAATGGCATCACTGCTTGTTTACATGAATAAATCAAGGATGTTTATTGTTTGCAAACATGGTTAAACAAGCAACAAACAATAACTTGAAGGATCTTTTTCTTGTGAAACTCAGCAGATAAGTGAAACACTAAACATTTTCTCTTGTTTTCACCCCGACATGCCTCGATTACGTCTCACCCTCCTGCAACTAAAGTGCAGCTTCACACACAAAATCCATTTTCTGCAGCATGACAGTAAAGAGAAAACATGTCCGCCTCCAGGTGTGGTCATCAGATCCCATCACAAGCAAACACCTTAAATTAAACGTGCACTAAACAAGTCAAACAATCAGCTCACTCATTAAATACGTGGCTTTTGCTCTGTGATGTTAGACCGCCGCTCGTTTTCCCCGAAGCTTCTCTATTTCAGACACAGCGGGACAACATCGCTATAAAACACCGCTGGAAACCCTGATTTCATTTCTGGGAAAATAAAAACGTGGCAGTATATTTGTTTTACTGGCACGTATTTTTCTTAATTAACCAAACAACTGGAGTTGTGAAACTGCACATATTGTATTAAGGGAGAAGACAAAGTGGATGAATGTAATGGGAACACAGTTTGCCACAAGGTCTATAACCACTACAGTCAGCCAGTTCCTCTTTCTCAGGATGGAAAAGTACATTTTCACAGTAATTCCAGTTAATGTGATGAAGTGTAATCAGTTGAGGAACCTAAGTATGAGTATAAGATCACAAATACTGGTTACTCCCATTAGGCTGACAGCAGCTCTGTTCAGCAGAGACACAGAGGCTTTCTTGAGACAAGCCTCCTCCATTATTTGCAATCTACAACGCACTCAGTTGCCAGTTTATTGGGTGCCATCTCAACCTAATGCAGTCTAATGCAGCGACTCTCTCTGCTGTTATATACTGAGGTGTTTCTAATATTGTGTCCACCCCATTTACATCAGTAATGGTTCATTAAATATAAGAAAAAACACATTAAATGTTAGTTATGCTGGTAACGTCTCATCGGGTCGTCACCGCTCACCTCTCTGAGGTGGGATCAGCACAGTTGAGCGGATACTTGAGCTCAATGACGTCTCCGTTTTTCTCCTTCAGTTGCCCATGATGCTCCATGTAATACTGCACCAGCTCTGCAAGAGTGGCAAACTTCTCCCCGCCGTACAGGTCGTAGTAATCTCCCGTGTTCTGGATCTTAATATGAGTGACGGCTCCATTTCGCCTGCAGAGAAGCACAATCATTTAGAGGAGTGTTACCAGCAGGAGTGAGATCATCATCATCATCATCATCATCATCATCATCATCATGACGTAAACAGGCCCCAACAGGAAGCTTATGTTCGTCCTAAAGAGTCATGTTAATTAGTAAAAATCTAACTGTTACACAGTCAGTGTGGTGTCATTATTACATTAGATTCACCTCTGTTTCAGGTTTATTCAGGGAAATGTGGAAAACGTGTTTAACCCCAAATATATACTTAAGATTAATTATTAGTTGATTATTTTCAACTGTTCTAATAATGGAGTCAAACATTGCCTCGTTCCAGCTTCTCAGCTGTGAGGATCTGCTGATTTTCTCAGTCTTATGTGACAATAAATGGATGAACGAATGAATAAACTTAATCAATTAAACTGTTAATTGATTTTTTAAGCAAACATGCCGACAACTCTCTGGTCCCCTCTTCTCCAGTGTGAGCGTTTGCTGATTTTCTCATTGCAAACTGAACATGTTTGGACTGTTGTAATCAGATTACAATCAACAAGGTCTCTGAGACAACAGGATTTTTCTGATTAATTGAGAAAATAATCAGTAGATTAATCATTAGCTGCAGCTCTGCTGAGTGTCTTTGGGTTTTGGATCGATCAACAAGCAACTCCACGAAACTGTGACACTGTTATGACACATCACAGACGAAACAATTAAATGAATGTTCAGCATATTAATCAATAATGAAAAGTATTATTAGCTGCATGTTTTGAATCCTCCAACCCTTCTGATGCAGAGCACATGCATGAACAGTTTAACACCACACACACACGCGCCTCCAACAACACAGGCACCATCCCTGCTATTAAAATAAACTGTGAAAATATTAAGCGGCAGAGCGCCGACACCGAGACTCAACGTTGGCAAATTTTAAAAGGAAACCACCACATTTTTATGACACAAACCAGATAGACGCCGTACGCTGCTCTGAGTCATTGTAGGTGACCACCATTATTCCGGAAAATAGAAAAAAAAAGGAGAACTTGTGGCAGGTCTGAGGTTCAGTAGCATGTAACCTTGGATGACTTTTGGTTAAGTCTGGCAGAATGTGCACATAAAGAGACAGACGTGCTGGTTTGAACCAGCGGAGACTAGTCTCCCTGTGGAAATGTCCCCGTTTCCACAAGAGGAGCACGACTTGTTTTGTTTCCATAGGAAGTAAATATGGTGCGAGATGAGAGACTGTACGGCTAAAATATGAGACTGTTACAAAAATACCACTGGCTACATCAGCTGAACTGAGTTAATGATACTTCATCTTAAAAATTTATGACTCTACAGGCCCTTAGATAAAACCACTAACTGTTTTTTTTTTTGTTTTTTTTTTATTAGTAAAAGGTTGGTCGTCCTTCTCTGGATGATGCTGGTTTCCCACCATCATCCAACACAGTTCATGCTGAAGATGGAGCAGCATTTGTTGTGGGGATCTTTTTTTTTTTTTTTTTTAAATAATTATCCCAGCATCATTTAACAGTGAGTATCACATCACATTTAAAGCTGCATTAGGCGATTTTTCAGGCAGGGGAACAAACTGAAAACACAACACTGACACATCATATCATCTGATTAAACTATGTGAAGCGTATGAGCAAACAGTTGCCTATCACACACCCAGGAGGCACAGAGCAACATTATCTTTCATTTTCAAGTTTTATACGTGTCCGATTGATAAATGTAAGTCCAATATTTACTCCCGTTAGTTCCAGTTTCATCTGAAGCAACTTCTAACTGAAATATCTATTTAGTATTATGTAAGCTAGCCGACAGACTGATGTCCTAAAAAGCAAAGTATGCATAATTAACATGTTGCTTAAGGTTTGAATTATAAATTACTGAGATAAAATTCAATTTGTCTGGTCCTCAGGGGTCTACTCCAGAAAGCAGGTTTAACAAACTGAGTGTAACCCTGAACTCGGAGCTGACGAGCCCTCAGACGGGAAACTCTGAGTTTTCTGTTCCAGAACAGCTGATCTGAGTTAGTTCAATCAACTCTGAGTATGTTCACTCTGAGCTGAGAGCGTGCATGAGGAATATAAAACACCATCATCAATGGAGCTCCGATTCAATGATTCACCGTGGCAACGGGTAAATAAACAGCACAGTCTCCATTTGAATCCAGCGCAGGCAGAAAGATGAATGTGTGACATTAATGCACATTTATCTTTAAGAAACAACAGCAGCAGAGGAAGAGTCAATAAGTTCAAACTATTACATTTTATTCATTGTTGTCCACTAGACACATTATTTAGCAGATTTTTTATTTCCTTGAGCTGGAATCTGCTGTTGGTTAGATTAAATGTTTGAATATATTTATTCAGCCGTGACCTGATGGGGACAAAGAAGAAGATGAAAATAAAAACCAAACAGATAAGACAGAAGTTTATCTATAGATCTTGAGTGTAACCTCACAGTGGGACCCAGTAACAGCCTCATGGTTTTGATGATTTTCAGTTGAAAAAGCGTTGAGGTTAAAACTTAGTACATTTTCAGGCATGTAGAATTTTTGACACAGCATTATATTGTGCTGCTTTATGCACTCATGAATGCCACCATCACTTACCGTACTGAGAGGGTGAAGTCTCCTGGATTACTCTTACTGGGTCTGGCTAAAAAGCTCCCATCCACCCCACGAGTCAGCAGGAGGTTTTCAGCCTCCACACCTGTGATGTTGGGGTGAAACCACCTGAGAGAGAGAGAGAGAGAGTGAGAGAGAGAGAGACACAACGATCAACCTAATTTACTGTATCATGCACTTAATTCACTCTCCACCGTTTCATTTGAGTGTCCACGCTTTCAAAAATCACAAGTATTGTCCATGGCATGTAAAATACTTTTTTCTAACAATCACACGAAGCAGTGAGTTTCACAGATGCCAAAACTGAACTTGAATCTTAAACGACTTAAACTTTATCGTCCACGCGCAGAAATCTGTCTTGTAGCCCAGTAAAGCACAGAACACACACAGAACTACTGTACATGCAGCCATCAATTGTCCATGGCAACAACATGGACGACCAGTTATTGTGATGAATGATGAATGCGTTTGAAATCCCAATTCACTGTTCACTACAGACTTAACTATTGAGCGTGAATGAGGGAGCGCTTTCAGTCCTCTTTTTAACCACCGTCGAGGATTTGTGAACGAACCTCTCAGACCAAATATCAATGCATGCTGTGTTCTGTAAGCACTGTTTGGGATTAAAATACTCCTTTCTCTTTCCCCGTCTTTTTTCCAGGACTGTGTGTCTCTTTGGTTCATGTCTCATGTCTGTGCTTCAGCCAGACATCTGTGATCCAAGTCTTCATCGTCCAGCAGGCTCAGAACTGTCTTCACATCATATGTTGCGTGCGATTAACTGCTTCATCCTCTCTTGGCATCTTGTATCTTCTCCATCTGTGTGAATATTATCGCTGAGTTCTGCCTCTCGTACCAGGCGTCTGATTGGCCCCAAATTCATTCTGCAGCAGGACATCGAGCCCAGACATAAGGAGTCGTGCAACAGACGGTCTGGTTCCCACAGAACCCTGATCTCAACATCATGGAGTCAGTCTGGGATCAAGAGACAGAGGACACTGAGACAGCCTGAATCCACAGAAGAACTGTGGCCGGTTCTCCGAGATGCTTGGAACAACTGAACCTGCCAAGCAACTGGAAAACTGTTTGTAGTACTGAGGCGAAGTGGTGCTGTTTTAAAAAGGTGAAGCACAGCAAATACTGTTTACTGCTGTTTGTGTGAAGTAAATTCACGAACAAAAACTATTTGTGGCATTACTAAAGCATTCTCACTTTACTTTTAGTTCCTGTCTGTCCTCTTTCCAAGTTTTCATGGTGCAGGGGAGGTTTTGTGGTTAATGTCTTACCAGCTCTTGGCAGAAACTGAAACTCACTCAACATCTTCTCTGTAATACGGAACATCCACTTCAAACACATTTAAACTCTTCCTGAAACCTTTTAACCTTTTACACTCAAAAATGTATTTTGATCTTCACATAATGATGCATGTGCAGAGGTTGACACTAGAAAAAAGTTTTCACGCTCAGCTGCTGAACGTGAAAAGTTTCTCTGTGCTCACCTTAACCTCCTAAGACCCGAACTCTTGCATGGCGTGCATTTTTAATTTCTCTTTGCTATTTAGGCTGATTGGGACCTGAGAAAAATTATGTCCACAAATGAGGACATTAGTTTTAAATTTCGATTACTGAGTGGCAGTATAATATCCTCATATGTGGTCACCAGGCCCTTGTTGAGAAAAAGTTAGTATTGTGGTCTAGAGAACCCAAAATGTGAGGTCCACATATGTGGACGCCAGGTCCTAGGAGGTTAAATCTGTGTTTAAGTCATGCACCTGCAAGCATGACTGATGGTATGTATTGGTCTGTATGTAACTGTAGTAGTACTAATATACTACTCTCTCTCTCTCTCTCTCTATATATATATATATATATATATATATATATATATATATTATATATATATATATATATAGAGAGAGAGAGAGAGAGTAGTATATTAGTACTAGTTACAAAACTTTTGAAATGAAAGATATTTGTATATTCATAGATTATGGGTTTTTCAAATAAGGGAGAAGGTGTAAATGTCTTTAAACTTTTTCTAATTGATGATTCACAGCGGAACATTTTTATGTCTTACAATGACTGAATGGGATCTTTAATATCTAAAAGAAATATGAAATGTTTGTGCTTGTATTGTCATTCTGTTTCTTCATGTTCTACTGCTGCTATTTCTATCTACTCTTTCTATATAACAGCTTCTTCGTGTTTGACTGTCCTGGAGGAGGGTTTTCCTCTTCTGTTGCTCTTGCTGAGATTTCCCTGGCAAAAGGTTGTTATTTTCTTTTCCAAATCAAAGCTCTGTGGACAGAGGCTGTCTTTAACTGCCCTGAGACCAGTCTGTGATTGTGTGCTATGCAAATAAAACTGATTTTACTCGGGGGTTCAAAGAAGTATTGTGGGGATTTAAACAGCAGCTCCTGTCACAACAAACCTCCCCTGTGTTTTTTAGACAACAGTTGTGTTCGGTTTTCAATGAGTGTAGCTAGTCTATACTTTTCCTACTACTAACTATGATCTGAGAACGGTTAACTAAAGCAGAACCACAGGTTTGATATCAGAGTTAAAGCGTTAACAGTGTTTAGTAAACATCTTCAGACTGGGCTCTAAGTTGCCGGTGTGTGCTAAATGAAGCAGTGTTTAGCTAGCTGCTCCTCTGCCATCACTTTTCTTTCCAGAAACGTCGACACACTCAGACCCCGTTCGCCGACAGTCAAACATCCAAACAGCTGAGTTTAGTTAAAGCTAGCTCGGCTAACATTTCCAGCAGACATTGTTTTCCAGACTTACCTCCGAGATGTCATTTTTTTCGTTCCTCACTTCCTCGCTGGCAGTTAGCGGTAGCTTCAACTAGCTGGCTAACGTTTCCGACCGTTTCTGCTTCGATCACAGGCTAAAGTGCTTCATCGGTTCACCCCCGGTCAAAACGGGCACCAAAATCCGGGCATCCACACACAATTGTGACGGCGGGCGTTTACAAAAAATAAAAAAAAAGTCTTTAGGCCTCGGCCCCGGAGACTTCACAGCAACTCGATTACTGGACGACTTCTTCTTCTTCTTCTTTTTCTTCTTCGTTCCAATCGCCAATTGCAACCAAACGGATCATTACCGCCACCTAGTGCTCAGTCCTTAGAATTACCGCACGTCACCGAACACGCGACAAGGTAGAGGGAGCGCGGATATCTTCACCTTGCGCGGCCTCTCTTCGCCGTCGCTTCGCCCTCAGTTGAAGCCGCAGAGCTCGACCCCTTCCTCCGGCATGCAGCGTGACAAAAATTAAACAGCCCTGTCGCGTTACTATTCGCGCATGCTCAGTAAAGGCTTACCGGTGGAACAAGCGGTAAGTGGTGCGGAGCGTCACCGCAGGGTTCGCCAAGATTCCGCAACGGGACGTGCGGTGCTTGCGTCAAACAGAAACTTTGCAGCTGCACTGCTCAAATAGAAATCAGTCTGTTTTCTATTCTCCAGGAGCGTTTTGATGGAGTTATATTTTAACCCTTGAGTTTGGTTTCTATTGCCTTTATTGTCCCTTATTGAGACTCTAACAGACCCCAATGTGCAAAAAATAATACTGCTAATTGAAAAATATATCAGCTGTTCTCTCAGATATTCTTTTATTCTACACTTCTGTTCTTATTAAAACCAAATATGTAGAAAAGTACTGAAGTGGTAACCATTGACTTTGACAAAATGGCCTTGCACATTTAATGGATGTGACAACAAACTGAAATGACCATAAAGCAATGTTAATACACCAAACAAGAAATATTCAATACATATTCCTTTTGCCAGTGTGTTGTCTTAGTGACATTACTGATTTTGTTTGTTCATGACTGAACTGTTATAAATCTCCACTAATCGGAATCCAAAACAACTCACTATCTAACCATGTTTTCATGTTTTTGTTTTTATGTGTTGTACATAAAAGTTTCCAACCAAAACGAATACACTTGTTCAGCCTTCTTCTCCTTATCTCTAACTCACTCAAATGACAGCCGCCACAGCTGGTGCCAGAGTTGCCAGGTTAGCTGTCACAGTGTCTGACGATGTCATGTGAACAGACATTTCTGACATGTACTTTCAGTGACATACTAATGTGCCAGGGCCTGCTGCTGACAGCTGCCACAGTGTGGGGACTCACTAATGACAGCAACAGGGAAAAAGATGTGAAACACTTGTGACATGTTTGAATGCTGAAGATGCTGAATAAGAATACTGTAGACTAAAGTGACGTGGCTCAGGTGGGAAATAACTATATCAAGATGGATAATTAAAAATAAGGTAGCTCAATGTGTCAGTTTATTAGTGTGCTTTAAGTAAAAGCACCTTATACACAAAAAATGTTTATATATTATAAAGAACATTACATTTAGTTGTTATAAGAATATATAAATAATTGGTTATGGAAGGTCCATGCCATTTCTAGTTTCAGACATTAGACACAACACAAGCCAAAACAGAGGAGGCTGTGGTGTTCACAGGTTATTTTATAACATTGTTCATGATGATTTTGTTGTATTGTGGTTGCACTTTGGGGGCCCTTATTTTTAGTGTAGTCTATCTAACCTGTTTGTTTTGAATTATACACAAGAACAAATACCGTACACTTTTGAATTACTTTTTTAGTGTTAATAATATTTCACATCTAAGCGCTTCTCCGGACAAAATATAGGTATGGTGTTCGCCAGATGTTGCTGTGATGATCTGCTCGTATTGACAGCCGCTGCGATCCTCTGAAGTTTGTCCCTCCCCGGCTACAGTTTAAATCCGTACGTGGCAGTCACAGAGCGGTACACCGCAGCCGAAGCTGGAGCGGCTCCTCTCCTGCAACAACTCACTCAAACAACCAGACATCCTGCGCTCCTGCGGGATATACTGTGTCAGGGATACCTTTTATATCACCAAGACTTGCTGTGACGGTCGCTTCATAACATTTGAAACATGTTTACCGTGTCGGAGCTGGTTGTCTTGCTGGCCGTCCTGTCTGCCACCGCGTCCGGCTACTTCGTTAGCATAGACGCCCATGCCGAGGAGTGCTTCTACGAGCGGGTCAACTCCGGCACCAAGATGGGCCTCATGTTTGAGGTTGCCGAAGGAGGGTTCCTGGACATCGATGTTGAGGTGAGATATGTCACTGAGATGATAAACCAAGCATCTAACATGGTGAAATACATGTATTTTGACTTAACTTGTTTGGTGCTACACAAGGCCTGTGCTAACGTTAGCTATTAGCGTTAGCTACCTGCGTAACGTCAAGTGGAACTAGTCAGGTGCTTCCCGGGCTTATGGCTTTGTATATCACTGTTATTTTAATTCCTGGACAAAATATAGCAGGGACATCATTTTGTCTGTTTTGTGCTAAGGAGTGTGTGACACTGACTGATTAATTATGCATAACGATACAGGAAGTGTATCGTTAGCATATGTCCGGCTAGCTGTCTATACAGCCAGTAAGGTGTTTGAACTAATAATACACTGTAAAGTCAAATATCCCTAATTATCTTGTGTTTTTTATTCTGTGGAAACGCTGCTCTGCTTTTAAAAAGAACAACTGAGTGTTTTGATCCCCCCAGATTTCTGTTGCCATATGTTTCCACCAGTCCCTTCATGTTGTTGATGACCTGCCCTAATGCAGCTCTGTGCTTCACACTTGTCTCCTCTCCAGATAACGGGGCCTGATGGCAAGCAGATTTACAAAGGCGACAGAGAGTCCAGTGGCAAGTATTCGGTGGCCGCACACATGGACGGGACCTACAAGTTCTGCTTCAGCAACAAGATGTCAACCATGACACCCAAGATCGTTATGTTCACCATTGATATTGGCGAGGCACCTAAAGGCCAAGACATGGAGACGGAAGGTACATAAAGGGTGTATATGTGGGTCACTGACATTCTGTGCAAACAAGGTTCAGAAATTCCACTTTCAATGGATCATATAGGATCCAGACCTACTTTTCTTTCTGCATTCTGCTTCTATTTACTTTGTTTAATTTCTTCTATCAGTTTCCTTCTTTCTAACTTTACCTTGGGCACTCTTTTCCTCTTTGTAGGTGGTGACAGCTGGGATGGTAGGGCACAGGGCAGACTGACTTTTGAGTTTGTGATGCACTGCAGAGTTTTCTCTAACCACTGTTGTTTCCATAGAGAAAAAAAAAAAACTAATATTGTGCAGTACTAGTATACGTAGTCAAAACGCCGTGATGTTTGTGAATGGTTTGACAATTTGCACAGTGAGAAAATGTATGACCTATAAATGTGTCTGGTGATTGGACAGCATCACCTGCCACATACTGTATGTCACAAGTGTTCAGCATGTATTGCAAACCCTATGCATGTTTTTCTTTGCACAAATATTGTTTTGTGACTTATTACTGATGGATTAACTTTTGCCTGTTTCAGCCCACCAAAACAAGCTGGAGGAGATGATCAACGAGCTGGCGGTTGCTATGACAGCCGTAAAGCATGAGCAGGAGTACATGGAGGTCCGTGAGAGGATACACAGAGCAAGTAAGTCCCGCTCCTGTCAGAGCATATATGCAAAGCCAATTTACCATGTTTATTTAAGTGTTTAACTTCACAAACCCTCTTCTCCTCTCCCTCTAGTCAACGACAACACAAACAGCAGAGTGGTGCTGTGGTCGTTCTTCGAGGCTCTGGTTCTGGTGGCGATGACACTTGGACAGATTTATTACCTGAAGAGATTTTTCGAAGTACGGCGAGTGGTGTAGTGCGATTAAGCGATCCCTCCGTGTCCTCCACTGTTTTTCTTCACCACCAAGACAGTTTATTTACACTCTGGAAATGAGACTGGCAGTTTGAGTAAAGCCCACATGTGATCGGATCTCAGATGTTTTGTTGTCCTTACCTATTTAGTTCCTTCTTTATAAATGTAATAATTGTATGTTTGGAACGAACGGCCAAAAGCTTCTGGGATAGTTATGAGTTTTCATTAGTTTTTTTTTTTTTTTTAAACAGACTTTTTTTTGTCAAATGGTGTTTGATAATTACACTTAAGTACCAATCACTTGCCAGTACAGTTTTGCCTGTTTGATTGAGTCTAAGGCTCATGATTTTAATTGAAGGCAGTCAGATGAAAAAAGGATTAGAAATGCACATCAGTGGATATGCATGTGTGGAGTCACCATGGGTGAATTTAGCCCTTATGAAGATTGAAACTTGATGCTTTACAAATGATAAAAATGGCAAACATGAAAACAGATTCCATTAGTTCATTGTCTGAGAGGCAGGGAGCTTTGTTTCCATTGTCCAAGCCAAGTCAGACCCTGTGCTGTACATCGTGTTAATGCTCTCAAACAACAACAACAACTTGCACTCCTGATGAATACGTCTAAATAATCTGAAGGATTTACATAGCAGCTGGTCTTTAAGGGAAGCTGTACAGCCTCTAGCTCTGTTGATTCATAGCGATCCCATGCCACAGGGGGCTTCAGTGGTCGTCTTCTGCAGGGAATCTGCTTGACTCATTATGTGGTTTAAAAAAAAAAAAAAATGGCGGAGAGTTTACGTGTTGGCTCAATTTTCAAACACTTAAACTTTAAAACTTTGACTTTGAGAAGACCTGAGATGGTTTAATTTGAACTGAACTACTTGGGGTGTAACTCCAAAATGTAGGGGGATACTGAAATACATGTTACATGTCAACTGAGGCTGGCTGGGTGGGGGTTCTGACACTTAATGACTGCTGTGTGCTTTAGTTGCTTCTTCTATAGTTAGTTTGTTGGGGTTGGGGATTTTAAATTATACGATTGTATACAATTTTGAATTGTTTGCTGTTTTTCCTGGAGCGTATCCAGTGACATGTGACTGTTGGGATGACGCCTTTCAAACGACTTCCACATACATAGTTAAAAAGTTCAATCCAAGGCAGCAGCTTCACATCTGGCACACGGCTGCGGCATCGAAGGTGTCGCATGTCACTGAATATGCTCCGATTTTGTATTAAAAACAATCTTTGGTGAGATCAGGCAGGTGAACTGCTCTGTACACAGTCTCCTTTTTGTCATTTCAATAAAATCTGATAAATGGATCTGTACAAATGTAGATTGGTTGTCTGTGGAAAATGCCCCAGGTTTCATAATAAAGCCAATATTCTGTACAATTACTCGGACGTCTTTGTGAACAAGTGCTAACGGTATTTTATGGAGAAGCTTTGACTACAAATCGATTAATCCAGTAGAGTAATAATCAACGGGTGTAAATATTAGTAATTGCTCCATTGTATTGCAGTCATAGCTGCAGCTGAGGCGTCGTTAATGTGATTAATTTCATTCTAAACTGATACAATACAATCTTGATTTTTTTTGTCTCATCTTGAATTTATGTGGTAAAACTTAAACTTGATTTAATGAACATTTATTCCTGCTTTTCGAAAAAGTTAAGAGGGAAAAAAGAGGCTTTTCACATAATGGCCGATGATCAGAGGCACCAGCTCAGTCTGACCTGTTGTCAAAAAACTCAACTGTTACTCTTGATTTTATTCAATTTCACAATTTTTTTTGGTGATCACCATGACACAGTCACTATCATGTGAATCCCTCTTAATTACTTAAAAAACCCTGCACCCACTGGTCAGCACACATCCTCAGACAGTGACTCCAGGACAGAGGAGGGTGTTTCCAGTTGGAGGTCTAGACTCCATAACTCAGAATGTTTTGGCAGAGACATGTAAGCAAATAGTTCAGTCTTGTTTCTACAACTGTCCTCAACGCTGTAACGCCTGTGGCCTATCAGTGCATCACTGGCCACCAGATTTATTTATTTTACCAGATTCACTGAGGGTTTACAGCTTCTCTGACAGCCGGGCCCAGCTGCTTACTAAACAGGTTTCTCCTATCAGTGGCCATCAAACCGTCGTTTCTCCCCCACAGCAGCAAGATTATTTTGTAAGTAGCACCAGCTGCCAGAAAACTGAATAAACGCTTTGATGTGTGAGAGAGCCAGAGCAAACAACGAGGTTTTACCGAGACGGCTTTAATGGAAGTCCTGCACCAAGTTCGATCCAGCTGTTCGATAACAGCTGTGTCACTGCAGACACTGAAGCTGTGACTGTCACTGTCACAAACGCTCTGCAGAGTTTCAACTGTGTGGATGAGGAACTTTTTTTCACTCCTCCACCACATTTATTTGTTTTCTATAGTCACATTAACATTTTATTAAGAAAATATAATCAATTTATAAAATATAAATGAATCAAAATGAGTTCCACCAGCTATGACATTAAAATGTTGCTTACAAGTTTGATCCTTTATGCTCATCATAGTTGTCAGTGGAGAGTCCTGTGTTCAAGATGTTACTCAAGTAAAAGTACAAAAGTACCAGCATGAAAAGATACGCAAAGTACCAAAAGTAAAAGTACTCATTATGCAGAATGGCCTATAATTATTTTATGTGTAAATGTGTAATAAAACATCATGATATATACTGTCGATTATATTTAGTCTTATAACTAAAGTTATCAAATAAATGTAGTGGAGTAAAAAGTTCATTATCTTCCAATATAGAAGAATAAAGCAGCAGGAAATGGAAATTATGACGTAAAGTACAAGTATCTCAAATTTAACATATTAAAATATATTGTAAAATATAATATGTTATGTAGGACCTTTGCTCTTACACGATAAAAGATTAAAATAAATAAAATAAATAAAAATAGGCGGAGCGCGGAACGATACTCGCGACAGCGCTTCAGTTCCCACCCGGCTTGTAAACATCGGCGCGCCCGGAATAAGCAGCGGAGCAGCGTGGAGCTCGAGCCCAACAGCGGAACCACAGCTTCATCCAGAACCAGTGGTTTATACTGGTCTGTCTCCAGTATGGATAACACGACGGACGGGACGTGGGACAGTTTACCTGTTCAACTCAACGAGAGCATTTTACAGACGCTCGAGGAGCTGAAATTCACTCACATGACACCTGTACAGGTAACACCTCCACTGCAAACCTGTGTCTCTCACCAGCTCTTCAGCACAGGCTTTATTGATCATTATTGATACTATTATTATTTCCCTGTAGTCCGCTTGTATCCCGCTGTTCATGAGCAACAAAGACGTGGCTGCAGAGGCGGTAAGTTTAACATTAACTTTACCTGTAACACGTTAACGACAAATCTGAGGTACCTGCGCTTTACCTGAGTGTTTCCACCTTAAATCACTTTCTACTACATGTGTCTGATAATGTAGTTTCTTCACAGATTCAGATCAATAATACAAATTATAACCAAGAAACAAATGATCATGTGTTATTACAGGTTAAGGTTAAATTTTTTTCCCGCTACTCAGAAGCATATAAAGTCATTGATTAGTCCCTCCATCACCAGCTGCAACATAAACACTAATAACTAGTTGATTAATCGATTAGAGGATGGACAGAAAATTCAATTTCAACTATTTCTTTAATAGAATAATGAGTTTAAGTCACTTTTAAAACAAAAATGTTTGATATTTTTGCTTCCAGTTTAATACAGTTAATAAATAATGAAAATAATTAAGTAATAAGTAATTATAATCCAATAATAATCTAATGATATAATATACATTATTCTGAAATGGGCCACTCTGCTTCATGAGTACTTTTACTTTTGATTCTAATTTATGTAATTTCACTGACGTAAAACTGACCATTAAACCTGCAAGTTATTGAAAATCCAAAGGTTTGATGTCTTGAATAAAAACTTAGAAGTAGAAGCAGAACAGAGGATTTACTTTGTCTCCGGCTGAATCAGTTGTTTGATTTGTGCAGTATTTTCTGTGCGGCTCACGACTCGTCGTCTCCCTGTAGGTGACTGGGAGCGGGAAGACGCTCGCCTTCGTCATTCCTGTCATAGAGCTGCTCCTGAAGAGAGAGGAGAAGCTGAAGAAGATGCAGGTAATGACGACACCACGGGCGAGATGGCTGTTTTGTATTTATCTACTTTCACCCTGGAGCTTGTGGAAACAGTAGATGCTGAACTCCGACCATGACAGGTGGAGGAGGACGGAGGGCGGGAACTCTCAGAGGAGATGTTGAAATGTAAATTGTGTTTTCCGCAGGTCGGCGCCCTGGTGATCACTCCCACCAGAGAACTGGCCCTGCAGATCAGTGAAGTGATGGGACAGTTTCTCCACAAGTTTCCACAGTTTAGGTAAGTATTACATCATGAATGACAGTGTGAAATAAGACAGAAGTAACGATTAATCGATTATTATTATTATTATAATCCACCATTGATCATCAATTAATCATTGAAGTCAGGAGTTCAGGGTATTTTTCACTGTATAATCTGACATTTAATAAACCAAAGAATGAATCAAGACAATAATAAGACTCATTGATTGTGAAAATACTCGTTAGTTGTCGCCTTAGAACGACTAAAGCATCAAGATCCACTTACCAGCTTCTTGTGCAGCTTCTAACCACCTCAGTAACTTCAGTCACTGATGAAGACAGTGAGATGCAGCTGATAGCTCCAGAAAAAAAGTTATTATTATAAAGTTATTAAAGTTATTATTTTCTGTCTTTGACTATAATATTACTTTAAATCTTAAAGCACCGGATGAAGAGTAAATGTTGTTTCTGTTTGTGCTGAGAGACCTGCGCCTTCATCCCAGTCTGTTTGTTTCTCAGGCAGATTTTATTGATTGGTGGCACCAACCCGATAGAGGATGTGGAGAAGTTCAAGGATCAAGGGTATGTGATGCATGAAGAGGCAACAGAAGCTCCGAGCTGGACTGAAATGAGGGATGTTTAAACATTAAACCACCAGAACGCCGCAGTCTGATGATTTAACAAGACGCACTTGGATTGTTTTATGTTCCTCCCGTGTTTTATTCTTCACTTATCTTGTTCACAACCGTGTGTCGACAGAGACAGAGACACCAACGTGACGACGCTTGTGTTTCAGGGCAAACATCGTGATAGCGACTCCCGGCCGCCTGGAGGACATGTTCAGGAGGAAGTCAGACGGTCTGGACTTGGCCAGTTCAGTCAAGAGCCTGGATGTGCTGGTTCTGGACGAGGCCGACAGACTGCTGGACATGGGCTTTGTGGCCAGGTACGGAGGGAGAGTGGATGTTTTTAGTTGTTGTGGAGGAAGAACTGGGCTTTCTCTGCACAGTCCTGCAACATGTCGTCAAACACATGAACGACCAGCGCTGCAATTCACTTCTTACAATGTGCAGCAGAACCTAAATATGACAGCAGTGATCTGCTGCAGAACTCCTTGTTCTTCTGGTCTCTGAAGACACTTCTTCAGGACTGTGTGTTTAGACTCGTTGTTCTGCTGCAGGATGAATCTGGGACCAATCAGACGCCTCCTTGGTGTCGTAATCTAAACATCTAAAGTGCCTTAAACCTTTGCACGGTGCTGTGTATTTATTTATTTGTAGGTATTGTAGATCTAACACTGTGTGTGTGTGTGTGTGTGTGTGTGTGTGTGTGTGTGTGTGTGTGTGTGTGTGTGTGTGTGTGTGTGTGTGTGTCCAGTCTGAACACCATCCTGAGCTACCTGCCCAAACAGAGGCGCACCGGCTTGTTCTCAGCCACTCAGACACAGGAGCTGGAGAAGCTGGTGAGGGCCGGCCTCAGGAACCCAGTCCGCATCACCGTCAAGGAGAAAGGCGTGGCCGCCACCGCCGCCGCCCAGAAAACCCCCGCCAGACTCTCCAACTACTACACTGTGAGTGACACACACACACACACACACACACACACACACACACACACACACACACAGAGACGCCTGTTTCACATCAGTCAACTCAAAGTCCAAACAGTAACGACACAAAAATTCCCACGTGACGTCTTTCACTTCAGATCTGCAGATCTGAGCACAAGTTCAACAACCTGGTGGCGTTTCTAAGGCAACACAAGCACGAGAAGAATCTGGTCTTCTTCAGGTACGTTCAGCTGTGCATTAATTCATCCTGTGTGAACCCAGACTCCTGGAGAGATCTTTAATTGTACAGGAGCGACCCTCATCTGTAAGTGCAGTTCAGGTGTGTATGAACTTGTCTCCGTGTCGCCGTCAGCACGTGTGCGTGTGTGGAGTACTACGGTCGAGCTCTGGAGACGCTGGTGAAGAAGGTCACCGTCTGCTGCATCCACGGCAAGATGAAAAACAAACGCAACAAGATCTTCGCCGACTTTCGGAGCCTGAAGAGGTGAAGACGAGGTTTCACGATGAGTTCGTTCTGGTCGGTCTGTGATTTGGCTTCTATCATTTATTTGTCCTTGTGTCGCAGTGGGATCCTGGTGTGTACGGACGTCATGGCCAGAGGCATCGACATCCCCGATGTTAACTGGGTGCTGCAGTACGACCCCCCCAGCAGCGCCAGGTGAGGTGACAGCACTGCACCTGAAAGGCTGAAGTCGAATCACTGTCTTGTTTATAATGAAAGGTTTATTTTCTATAATCTAATCTCATGAAAGACCGAAACCAACATCTGCTGAGCTTTAATTTTGAAAGCATCTGATAAAAGAAGCTTCCTGCTTTAATGTTTTATTTTCTGTCTGCGTCTCAGTGCGTTTGTACATCGCTGCGGGCGAACAGCACGCATCGGTAATCAGGGCAACGCCCTCGTCTTCCTGCTGCCGATGGAGGAGACCTACGTCAACTTCTTGTCCATCAACCAGAAAGTGAGTTTTCACTTTTCATTTCTGCTCCTCTTGTTCTGAAGTTTCTTCACGCCTGATGAAAACGCTGTGACTTGATTTGTGATGACGTGTCCTCTGTCGTGTCTGCAGTGCCCGCTCCAGAAGATGCCCCCTGTCTCTGATGTTGTGGACGTGCTGCCCAAAGTGAAGGCCATGTCTCTGGCAGACCGAGCCATGTTTGACCGAGGCATGAGGGCCTTCGTCTCATACGTCCAGGCCTACGCCAAACACGAATGTAGTCTCATCTTCAGGATCAAAGGTGAGAAGGAAAAAAAAGCCGCTTGCTCAAGATTCAGTTCATTATCAATCCAAATAAAACATTGTGTGCTTCTTGCTTTGTGTAGATCTGGACTTTGCCTCCTTGGCGCGCGGCTTCGCCCTCCTCCGCCTGCCGAAGATGCCCGAACTGAGAGGAAAAACGTTCCCCGACTTCGCCGAGACGACAGTGGACACAGAGACCATCCGCTACAAGGACAAGAACAGGCAGAAACAGAGACAGAAGATGCTGAAAGAGAGAGAAACGAATCCCCTCCCCAGAAGGATTTTCACCAAGAACAAGTCCTGGTCCAAACAGAAGGCCAAGAAGGATCGCAGGAAAAAGAGTTCAGCCAAGAGGAAGCACGATGAGGTATTTCCATTCACTGATCGATGAACGTATTGATACAAACATTAGGATTAGATTCATGTGTCTCTGTGTTTGTCTTGTCTGTGTCTGCAGGACTCTGACGTGGACAATGAAGACATGAAGGAGCTTGTAAACGACACTCGTCTTCTCAAGAAACTAAAGAAAGGCCAAATCAGCGAGGAGGACTTTGAGAAACAACTAACAACTGGACCCAAGTCAAAACACAAAACGGAGGGACCGGCACTCGACGACGCCTCAGAGCAACAGGATGTTTCATAAAACTGCCTTAAAAGTGTCAAAAAAGGGACTTAAAATAAATCCAAAGCCACGCCCACTGACATCTGTTTAGCTTTTCATAAGATTTTTATTTGAGAATTGTGAGGCACGGAGTTATAAATAAAGCTTGATGAGTTCGTCGCTGACGGCGGACGGGGTGAGGACTCCCAGGTCGGTGAAGAGGAGGGTGATGAGGGAGGGAGGTGTGTAATCAATCATCGGATGCTCCTCTGACAGGTTCTGGACCGTCTTCAGGGTGTCTGCTTTGTACTGTGGACGACAGGACAAGACATTACAGTTGTGTAATAAAATATTAGTACAATACCATCAGTGTTTCTTTTCTATTCGTTAACGTCGTTAAATAAAAAGTAACATTTAAAAAAAATGTTTAACATCTTTGTGCTGCAGGAGTTGGATTTAGACTTTTTCACTTCAAAAGAATTCCCAAACTGTCGCCTACGACTGTAAACACAAAGTAAGACTAGACATGAAACTCTGTCGTGACGCGATACCTTGAATTTATCCGGCACGTCCTGCTGGTTGAGCGGATAGAGACGGACGAACTTGAAACTCTCCGCCACGACGTAGAAGGGCTTGTTGTGAGCTTTCGAGCAAACCGCCATCTGATAAGTGCCGATCTGTGAAAGGACAAAGGTGAAACATTTAGGCCTGTGTTTCTCATTTCATCAACACCTTGTTTACCTGATGCATGTAAAAAGCTGGAGTAGCTTATCCATGCTAACACCGGTGAAGCTGGTTAACCCAGACACCCAGACTGAGCTGAACACTCTCTGTGATACAGGGCTCTGACTATTTCCTGGAACACACCTTGTTGATGATTCCTCCGCTCTCCACGACTCCCTCTGCACCAATAATAACTAGATCTACCTTCTCCAAGACATACCTGAGAAAAAAATGAGAGAAATACACTAAATAAACTCCGCTCAAAGTTCGAGCTGACGATGTGTGACACTGATGATAAATGTATTTACCCCACAGCTGCATCCAGGACCACCGTTACTGGAACATTGAGTTTTCTCAGGGCTTCGGCCATTTGTCGCCTGAACAAAGACATTTATATAAAACACTGATTCAATGTGTGTGTGTGTGTGTGTGTGTGTGTGGGTCTCGTCAGAATAAAACTGGGACGCATTTTACTGACACTATTCACTCACCCAGCTGAGTCAGGCTGCGATTCAGTCACATAGACAGAGAAGCGTTTCTTCTCCGCTGCAGCTTTTTCCAGCACTCTGAGCACGACTCTGGAGTAGGAGTGAGTCAGGATTTTCTGGATGACAAATGAGAATAAATGAGTCCCTGTCTGAATACTATGTGAACAAACTGTGTACAAACTGTACTTAAATCCTAGAATCACTGGCCAACTCACAACGTGTCCCTGGACAATAATAACAGTCACAGCAGTCAGGATTTAGACCTGCTCATAGTGCAATAACTGCTGTTGTGGATGACACTGTTAACCTGCTTAAAGAAAATCAACATTGTGCTGTGCTCTTTGTTTACATGTCCCAGGAGTTTGATGACAACATTTTGTTCAATAAATTGATTTCCATTGGTTTTAATGATTCTGTTTCCAGCTGGCTGTCAGAGTTCAGACTGTTGTGGTTTTAAATCTTCAAATGGTTGATAAGGTGTCCCACAAGGATCAATATTAGGTCCCTTACCATTTACTCTAGACATTAATGATATGTATCCACAAAAAAACTAAATGTATGTATTTTAAAAGAGCACAGAGCTCTGAATCTGATCTATTCTCATAATAGAGATACAGTCCACACAGTACAGCATAACAAATTCTTAGGAATTTGGTTAAACATCAAACTGTTGTACAAAAAAGAGCAAAATAACATTTTATTGTCCACGTACGTATGTAAAACAAATACTGTACTTACGGTGCCATCTTTGATGAAGGTGTGACAGAGTTTAGCAACTTTGGTCCTGGACATTGAGATCTTCTCTAGAAATAGTTCTCCTCTCTCCTCCATCACCTTCTTACAGCGCGACAGATCCTGAAATAGACAGCAACAAAAGTTAGTGCTCGCCTTGTAATAACATATTTCTTGTGACACTCTTTTTGATGAAGTTAATGTAGCTGTTTGCTCTCATCTAGGAGCCAGAAATTCATAGTATGATAAAGAAAAAGAAAAGGAAAAAAGGATGACGCCTGAGAGAAGCTGAGATAAAACAAGAAAAGCAGCAATGAATTCCACCGTCATTCAAACAACAAGTCCCAAACACACTTCTCTTTAAGCCAGTTCAAAAATTCCACCAACCAAACTCTGTATAATTTTTTCACCTTTGACCTTTGAACACCAAAATCTAATCAGTTCATCCTTGAGTCCAAGTGAATGTTTGTGCCAAATTTGAAGAAGTTCCGTCGAGGCGTTTCTGAGATACATAGTGTTAAAATACAGTACGTAGGGCTGTTTCAGACGTGATGTAGACCAGCAGTTTGTACCAGGCAGGTAACTCACCTGGTGCTCCAGTGATGTGAGGCTGATGAAACGCAGGAAGAGCTCTCCTCCTGAGGACACGGCCACAGAGGAGTCCACCCCTGTCAGGCAGTTTGTGGCCCACTTCAGGCTCTCCCTCAGGCCCAGGATAGTTTCACCTGAGCGGGCAGGAAGAGTTTGTTGAACAGGGCTGACACCAGGACGCACCTGGTCTGTAAAAGCTACAGGAGCTACATGATTCACAGGTGTTGGAATGACGGTGCTGGGAGTGAACTCACCTTTGTCTCTCTTGAGGAATTCAAGCAGAGTGCGGATAGCGGCCACAGCAGAGGCCATGTCCGGATCTTTCCTCATCTGAGCCCTGAAATACTCCACCAGCTCTGACCCGGGAGAGTGAGACACAGTGAGTGGAGCAACACAATAATCTGAACTCCAATATCCTGTTCTGATACAGCCATTGTTTACACCTATATAAGTGAACACATCTAACCCCATACACCATCCAACTCTGGTCCCTACACTGGTGAAGTATTACTGTGTTACTGGATTTCACAAACATCCAAATACATTTTATTTGCAGAATTAAGATGAATAAGGATCTAATAAGTGCAGCCCAGTCTGATGGAACATAAATATAATACAATTAAAGTTTATAAACTTACATAGTAATAAACCTGTTTCGACACAGAAAGCAGCGTTCAGTAATAATAACCCAGTCTCACTTGTGTAACTGCTGAAGATTTATTAACATCAGTAAACTGATAAACTTTCTGAAACTGAAGGAAATTCTGCTTCATTTTAAAATGTAATTATTATATTAATAGCTCACTGTTCAGAGTACAGCACACTTTCCTCTGACTGCCATCTTGAAATGACATCATCCTTTAAAGGCTGTAATATTGTGTTAAATACATAAAATAGTATATTAACATATTCATCAAGCCAACAGAAATGGTTTACTCATAATGCTGATGATGTAAAACATTTAAATTGCAGATAAAACTCAAACTTGTAACTCTGTTTAAGGACCCCTCCCATGTGTTTCACTGCCCCCCCCCCCTTCACTGCCTCACACCTGGATACGTTTAATATCTGCGCTTAAACACATGTTATGACACTAAAGGAGAAGCTTGAAATAATTTACCTTCTTCATTCATCGTGAAACGAGCCGGAGAGGCTAACAGGTGTAGTTTCTACGGTTAAGACAAACCACGGTGGATCAGAGTCTTTACTGAGTCCACAGTTTTATAACGCTCCTTGTCACAAGTTAAATTATTCACGAGACTCAAGACAAACCTTTAAACAAACTATTTATGTCACAGTTTTCAAACTACCGCAAAAAGAACACGTTAAATTCTGTCTGGACAGTGTTATGTTGTTGTCAGTGACTGCGGAGCTGCACACCGTTAGCCTCTGACGGTGTGCGTGTTGACGTGTCGCGGATAGATGACGTAGTCACTTCACGTGCGGTCGGAGAAGTCGAAATCAGTTTGGTTTTGAGGGATTTTGAATAAAAAACTAGAGTGTGGTTGTAGTTTATACAACGAATGACTATTTCATTAGTTTTTTTCTTTATTTATTATAAATGATAATTCAGAACAGTTCAGAAGAATTTCCTAAAGCTTATTTAAATTTGAAAAAACGCTCACAGTGACGAAGACTTTCGAAAATTAGCATGCTGCCCTCTGGTGGCGTAATTTTTAAATTACGCCACCAGAGGGCAGCATGGTAATTTTGAGTTTCTCTTAACTTTACTCATCAATCATTTAGTTTTTACCAGTTGTATAGTAGGTAGACTGCAACAATAAGAAACATTAGATTTTCAATGTGATAAGATTACATAGAATTTCAGTGTGTAAACTTTTGGCTGTGGTTGGCACTAAAGAATAGTTTGACCATATGCACCATATGCTTCATAGCAAATCCTAACTGAAGTTCGAGCATTAGCTCTCCAGATAGAGATCTTGTCTTGGACCAAAGTTTTGATCAGTTTTTGATGGTCACAAAATAAAAAGAAGACCATCCTTAATCCAACAGTTTCACATTGTTGCAGAAAAGCCTTAAAAGGCCATAAAGGTGAAGGTGAAGGTTATAATGATAATTTTGGAGGCTGCAGTGTGTGAGTGTGTTTGTGTGTTGTTTGGCCTAAACCTCATTGATTTTAACAGGGTGGGCAAAATATTAGTCAACTTAACACAGTGCAGTTTAACAAAACCCTCCTTCAAAGAGCTGAAGCAACACGTCTTTAATACAGGTTCACAATGTATTACAATATAAAGAAAGTGTAGACATCACAAATTAGCAGCTGCATCTATCTTTTTCTTTCTGTTCTCTAATTTATTTATGGATAATGATATATATATATGTTGTATATTTTTATTTGATATGCTATCTATCTATCTATCTATCTTTCTATCTGGATCTATGTGGACCCAGGTTTTATGGGGTAAACCCGGCTCTTCCCGGTATATCCGGGTGTAGTTGCCCACTTCAGTCCGGTTCCGGTACTTAGTTACTTGCCCTGTATCCAGGCTGTTTGCTGGCTCTTTGTTCTCCTACTCACACAGCAGGAGACAGATCTGTCTTCATAGTGCAGCTGCAGCCGTGCTCCCCCCTCCCTCCCCCCTCCCTCCGTGCTCTATCGGCCTGCGCATGCGCAGTGGCTCCTCTGTGCGCTCTACTGTTTGCATTGTGTCTGAACTGCCGGCGAGCTTAAAAATATTATAACCACCGCGGCAATGTCGGGCAGGTCGGTCCGAGCTGAGACCCGGAGCAGGGCGAAGGATGACATCAAGCGGGTTATGGCCGCTATTGAGAAAGTACGAAAATGGTAAGAGGACGAAGAGGAAGAAGCAGGCTCGGTTATCTAACACGAGAAAAGGCTTGCTTGTTGGGGGAGGAGAGGGAAGGAGCGAGACGGAGTGAGGAGATGAAATTGAAAGAAATTAAAGGACGGTTTTTTGAACGGGATTCTCGGCAGATGTACTTGCAGCTCAGGTGCACCGGGGCGCACTAGTGCGGTGCACCACCCCGACCGTCGTTCGGCGGCGGATTCAGACATGTACCCGGTGTCTCTCTCCCTCTCTCTCTTTTTTTTTTTTTTTTTTTTTTTTTTTTTTGTCTCGCTGATTTTAACGGGAAGGGTTGAACCCAGAAGCCATTTCGATGCAGTCACATGAAGCCATTGCTGCCCGCTGTGGAGCCTCGCAGCGCGGGCGGCGGCGGCGCTTTTTTTAGGGACCGAAACGTCCAATTGCTCTCGACTTGGAAACAATTTGACTCCGGAGCTCCGGAGCAGTTTAGTCCGTCTGGAGTTTTAAATTAAGCGCTTTGAGTCGCCTTTAGGTCTGAGAGAGAATCAGGCTCGGTGGGGGTGGGGAGAGGGAAGTAGGCTGCTGTACTGCATGGCTGAACACGTAGTGACTCAGTCTTTAACGTTTAACACAAGGAAAAAAAACACATTTTTATTCACATTTAACAGCTCGAACATACATGTAGTTTTTCCTAGAATATCCTGTTTTTCATTTTTGCTGTTTAAACCCCGAATTTAGCTGATGATTTTTTTTTTTTTTATCAGGTGGTTTAATCAAACGTCCCCAGGTCAAAGTCAGAAGTTTTTCTAACGAAAAAGTTGATAAAATAAAACAAATGATCAAACTGAAATATCATTCAGAGTAAATATGGAGCACGTGACATTTAACATTAATGTTTTGATGATTTATGTTTTCTGACCTTTTCTACTTTATACTTACTACTTTGTAGTAAGGATTTGTTTTCTGCTGCTGTAAACTAACATTATTTGTTTAAAAGTTACTTTACAGTGAATTCAAGATAGTTGATTAATCGATTAGTCAAACCACAGTTATTGTGCTTCTTGATACATTATTTAGGTCATTTATTTTGAAGCAGATATGTCAAATTCACAGGTACAAGTTTCACAAATGTTAATATTTGCTGTTTTTCTTTGTTTTCTACATTAGTAAACTGAATACCATTTGATCAATCAGGACAATAATCTACAGATTAATGAAAATGTTGATTATATGTTACTATAGTGTTTTTTTTTTGGAGCATAAATGATTAGTCAGCTCAGTCAGATGATTTAAGTTGTCTTTTTTCTTTTAATTTTTTAAGCAATAATGTCTAAAGTCATTATAATCAGTTTCTCAAAGTGAATATTGATTATTTTCTTAGTTTTCTGTGGGTTTTGGGCTGTTGATCACACATAACAAGTTATTTTAATATGTCAACTTCGGCTTTGTGAAATGGAAAATTGACATTTTTCATTATTTTCTGAGCAAATGATTCAGGGCTGTGACTAAGGATTACTTTTATTACAGGTTATCACACCAATTATTCTCTCCAGTGCTCTTATTGATGTAGAAAATGTCAGAAAATAGAAGAAAATGTCTGTCACAATTTTTTCTAAAGCCCACGGTGATGTCTTTTAAATGGCTTTTATCTTATTGTATTTAGAGACATTATGAGTCTGTGGGATTCGTTAGAGATTTTAGAGCGTATTTATTATAACATGACATTTTCCATTCATGGACGGGTTTAAGTCATTTAACATTCTTAGTTTTCAGCTTCCCAAATGCTGTTTTATATCATTGTTAACTGAATATTTTGGGGTTTTGTAATATTTATACGGTGTTTCATAGAATGACTGCTGTGCTTTTTGCTTTGTGTTGATTCAGAAGTGTCGGGGAGGTAACGTGTTGCTCCCCAGAGGTTTTGAGTCATCTTGTGTTTTGTGTTTTGTTTCTTTAACAGGGAGAAGAAATGGGTGACTGTTGGAGACACGTCCCTTCGCATCTACAAGTGGGTGCCAGTGACGGAGCCCAAGTCAGATGATGTGAGTTCAGCCTCTTCAGTGACATTAACAGACACACTATCAGCCACATGTTTTACATTTACATTCAGGCGTTTGGCAGATGCTTTTATCCAGAGTGAGTGCTGCTGCTGCTCTGTTAGCATTCAGCAGCTCGTTCCACCATCGAGGAACCACAGTTAATTAATGAATCTTTTCAGAATCAGCTTCTTTTTTTTAATATGTTTACACATATAATGAATTTAATTCCCACTTCCTGTAGTTTTTAATGTACTCACACACAGTTCCAAGGACAAACGGCTCAGGACGTGACCTGACCTGCAGCTAAAACGAAACAACAAAGCTGAAACAATTACCAGAAAAATTAATCTTCAACTACTGATTAATTGTTTAAAACTGAAATGGACTGATGTTCAGACAAAAAACAAGCAAGTTTAGTTTAAAGAAAAAGGAGGCGTGATGGAAAATTTTTTTTTCTTTCTTTTGTTTTCAATAAACAGACCAATGAATCAGTTTGTTCTACAGTGAAAAACATCTTTCATGTCAGGCCTGAAACTAGGATAAGCAAACATGATGGCTGATGATGACCATTATCTACAGGCAAGAAGGTGGAAAGATTATTTATTAACAACAAAACACAGTGTCCATATACAGGTCAAACCGTGACATGTGGGAGTAACTGGACTACTGAGATAAATATGTTCCTAAATGTCACATACAGTAGTTGGTTTATCTACAGAATATCCACGTCTGCGTAGTTTATACAGCCTGTATGGATTGCAGCAACATTAAACTGTAATATATAAAAGGAAAAGTTTGACCTTTGTTTCAAGGCCTAAATATTTTTTGTATTTCATATTCTTTTTCCTTGCTGCACCGTTTTATATTTGTTTGTCTCACTACATGTTAATGGGACTGTAACGGATTTAATTTAGTGTCTTTTTCTCTCAATTGTAGAAGAACAAGAATAAAAAGAAGGGCAAAGATGAGAAATACGGCTCAGAGCTGACGACTCCAGAGAACAGCTCCTCTCCAGGCATGATGGACATGCATGGTAGGTACTGAAGTCTGGGGATATTCCTCTTACTGTCGGTCAACACCATGAAGGGACTTGTTCAAAAATGAATCACAAAAGTATTGTTTCATTTTTTAAAAAGGCTCGGAGTTCACCTGAAACATCTGGGCACTGCAGTTTCAAACAAACGCTACCAAAACAGGAAAACAGTGTGTTTGTTAGGGACTATTTTCAGCGGCGGATTAATCCACTTTTGTTGCTCTAGTGAGTATTTGAAGTAATGAAGCAGCAAACACTGATGTGTTTCTGAACAACAGTGAATCCCTGTGGCTCAGAGGAATAACACCAGGCTTAGATCAATTTGTAAATGTTGCTGGTTTAAGTCTTTTCATGGGATTTATTGTCAATAAGAAAAATATGGAATAACACCAGACTTGTTCAGCTCGGATGAAACATTCAAACATCTAAAAGAAGCATCTTTATTGCTTGTGTTTGAGTAATTGAGGGAGATTCTGCATCGTCTGTGAAAGATATGAATGTCAAACTAATTCTAATGATGAAATACAGAAGCATAATAAAAATGTGTTTGGTGTCTACGATGAAAGTTGGATAATCTCAAACTAAAATGAATCGATGTGTCTCTGCCAGACGACAACAGCAACCAGAGCTCGATCGCTGACTCATCCCCAGTGAAACAGGAAAACAGTTGTAGCACCAGCCCCGCCCCCGAGCCCACCGCCTTGTCTCACCGTGACAACAGCGAGGCCAAGACTGACCAGAGCCCGGACAGCAAGAGGGGTCAGACACACACACACACACACACACACACACACACACACACACACACACACAGATCGCATCACTGACCTCCAGTCAACAGCTCGCAGGTGGTGGTGATGCTGAACGGTGAATGACGAGCCACATCCTGTTTTTTTGGTTTTTCTCCCCTAATCTCGTCTCTGTCTCGCAACATCAGGACGAGCGGCGTCACGCTGAGAGATAATTAGAGCGGCGGCCTCCCTGTCATTAAATACATAAACTGAAAATACACGAAGGGACACAGACACAGTGCAGCTGTGGCCCCCCAGAGATTTCAACCGTCAACCTTCTTCTAGGTTCCTCCGTCTCCGCCTCACTCTCACCCTCTAGCTTGACGGCAGTTTTACACCTCGACCTCGCGTCTGAATAAACCTCCAGGTCACTTCATCTCGCCCGTCATATTTCTGTAGCACAAGTCACACGTCTGAACTGAAAGTCACCTGATGACGGTCAAAGGCTGCAGCAGCTCAATGAACGGAGAAAGTAAATAACAACTTCTTTTGTCTATAGAGACACTGTGACGAATGAATCTAACATCATCACATCTGCACAAAAACAAGAATGAGCGCGGAATAAATCATGAAGCGCTGAAAGAGACAAGTTTAACTTCTCATGCCAGATCGACGTGGCACCAAGAGGTTAAAAAACACTATTCTGTCTCCGTCCTTCGTTTATAAAATACAAACTACGAACTGAATCAATAAGTGTATTAATGTAAAAGTCTGTTTGTCGATTCGTCTCTTTCTTACGACGGAGTACGAGAGCGACACTGAGGGAAAAAAAATCACTAAATTTGAGAATAAAGTCGAAATATAATGAGAATAAAGTTGTAATTTTAGGTTGCGTGTTGATTTAGAGGAGAAACATCAGAAGCTTTTACATGAGGAACATGGAGCGAAGTTCTACTTTAGGTTTCACTAATAAGGAGAAACTTTATCTTTTGGCTAATCATCATCATCATCATCATCATCAGGACGATGAAAAGATTGTGAAGAAACTGAGTCTGTTCTGTCGTTAGACAAACAGCAGCTGCCACTGACTGTCCTTCCACCTGTTTGTTTGGTTGATTGTAATATTCATAGAAATTATGTTTTGTTCTCTCGAAATTTTACATTTTTACAATATAGTGACTTTATTACGATTCTTCTTTCTCGAAATATAACTTTTGCCATAAAATTACAACTTTTTCTCTTGATATATTCTCAAAATTACGACTTTATTCTCGAACATTTAAGATTTTTTTCCTCAGTGCGGCTCTGATACTCCGTCTCTTTATTACTCCACTTTACTTTCTCGCCTGTTGCTGAACCAACACTCACCTCTGGCTGAGAACAGTAGTGTGTCTCAGCTGTGTCAATCCACTCAGACTCTGCAGTTACTCTGCTCAACCACACAGTGTCATTAAAGAGTCAGAGTCTGCAGCTGCAGCACGTCACCTGTCCTGTGCAGCTCGCTCTCTGTATTTGCTGTGGAATAAAGAACCGTTCTCCTGGTCTGATGTGTGCATGTGTGATCATGTTGCAGGTAAGACCACCCCTTCATCAGAGACCTCAGAGAGAGCACAAAGTGCCAAGAGAGACAGCCTGTCCTCAGGGGAGAAGGACTCTTCAGACAGCAAAGCCACTCAGGTACGAACACCTGTGCACATCTGTCTTCAAACTCCAGTCGCACCTGATCTGTGTGACCGTGACTGTTATTTATTTATATTCGATTCAATCAGGAAGTCACATTCACGTCAAAATCTCATTTACAAGTGATTCCTGAGAAGATAAAATACAAATAAATAACAATAAGAAACTTTATATATAGTATTAAACTGTTAAAGAGTCAAATAAACAAAATACAGATTTATTTTGTCAACACTCTCTTCACTGACTCCAGTGTTGACTTCACTGCTACACCTACAACAGTCAGTGTTGAATGGATATTTGTAGTCACATAGATACAGTAGGACCGTGGATACACCAGGTGACAGTGAAGGCATCTCAGTGTGCTGTGGGTACGTTTGATTTTCACCAACCAGCACCTGACGGCTGATTCTGGCTTCGCATGGGGAGTTTTGTTCACGAACGTCCATGTTTTTATTATTTAAAGTTTTAGAATTTAAATGTAGAATTTCCAATTGTACTTCACAAAGAGTTTGGTGACTTTTAAAAGGTTGATTTTGTTCCACATGAAATGATAAATACTTTTAAATTAAAGGGTATGAATGAAACAATGAAAAGCAGAAATGATGAGGTTTTGTATTATTGCTGACGACTGAACATCATCCGTCTGTTCTCGCTGCAGGACTCGGAGGCGGAGGCCCCACCCAGCAAGAAAAGCAAACTGGAGTCCTCATCTCAGGACTTTGAGGAGAGTTAAATGTTTGGGGCTGAGTCTTTTCTCTCCCTCACCCTCCCCCCCTCTGTTCCTCCCTCCTTTAGATAATTTAGTGCTAATGAACACATTAGCCTCCCGCTCCTCTTCCTCCCCCCACCTCCTCCTTCTTCACCCAAACTCCTCAATACCAAAGGGAGAATGGACGTCTCTCTTCCTCCCCCTCTTCCTCCCTCCCTGACGTCTACCCCCCCCCCCTCCAATTTGCCACCTTTGCCCTAACACTCCTCTGCCACAGAGGGAGAATGGATATTACCTCTATTCACTGGTCCCCCTCCGTGCTTCCTTCCAGTTCTCCACACTTTTTCACTAATGCCAAGAGAAGCTCTGAACCCAGGCTGCAATCCCCTCTGTGACCAGGGGCGGCGCTGTCAGCCCAGCCCAGCCCAGCCCAACCCAACCCAACCCAGCCCAACCCAACCCAACCCAGCCAGCGCCAGGCCAGACCACAGACCCTGACCTGCATCTGTGACTAAGAGAGTCAACACTGGGGATCTGAGAGTAGGACGAGGTTGATCCCGGACGCTGCTCTGAGACCGCTTTTTAAAACGTTTCACTGCTAATGGTTTAGCTCAGGATAACTCAAGAGGCTAACCTGGTCTCAGATCAGTGGCTGGGCGGGGAAACCTCCACCCTAAGACCACGTCACTTCAATCCTCCCGATTCGCCTCCTGTTAGACTAATGTTCTATATTTGTTTAGGAAATGTTTAGGGTTTTTTTCTCAGGAGGGTCAATGCACTGTTATGGTATGTCACAATCGATCACAGATAGATTTGCTGCTGTAGTGGATGTCTTTTTTCTCTATCCATGAAAAGTTCTCCATTCACATGTTTTTTTTTTTTTGTTTGTTTTTTTAAAAGCGAGTTAGTTTGTGGTTCGTAGAGGAAGACGACGACGGTACTGGTCAAGATATAAACTCTTGGATAAGTAGTGAAGACAAGCATAGGTAGCATAGGTCCTGAAGGCGTGCCTTGAGTTGCTACGATTAAATACATGTTTTAGGTCAGACAGGCTTTGAATTACAATTTTGGTGCCATTTTTTTTATTTTATTTTATTTTATTTTTTTTGCCTTATTGTCACTAATCTGTTTGATCCAATATTTTTATTCATCTACAAACATTTGATTTTATTTAAAGGAACAGTTCAGCATTTTGGGAAATGGTTGCTGGGAGTAAAATGAGACTGATACAACTTTCATGTCTGTCCAGAGGCAGTTAGCATAGCTTAGCATAAAGGCTGGAGGGGGAGGGGCAGCTAGCTTGACTCCGCCTACTTGCACCTCTAAAGCTCACTGGTCAATACATTTAAAAAAAAAAAAAAAAAAAAAGTTTTCTTCCAAGAAATATGTCTTTTTAAAAAAAAAAGACAAATAGTGGTTTTATATGTGGTGACTTCCTGGTGGAAAACTAAAGCTTTTGTACTGATTAAAAAAACAACAAAATAAAGTGTGTTAATAAGTGATCTTCAGAGGTGCGGATGGGACAGAGCCATGCTAGCTATTTCCCCCCGTTTCCAGTCTTTATGCTAAGCTAAGCTAACAGACTCCCGCTTGATATTTACCGTACAGACGTGAGTGGTATCGATCTTATTTCAGTCACATTCCCCGAGATGTAAAAACCGTTTCTTTAAAACAGTTGGAGACTGGAATTTGAACACTACCCAGAAGTTAAATTTAAATTTGTCTTCTGGACATTTGAACATCTGTGAACCTCATCAATCAGAACTCCTGGTCTGTGTTTACTTCAGGTGGCACTTTGTTGTTGTTGTTTGTTGTTGTTTTCCCCCCACTAAAGTAGAACCAGACCAGTTGCTGATACTGGTTGTTTTTTCTTTCCTCCCCCCCCCCCGTCTGCTCCACCATCACGACTTTGATTTCCTCGCCTCCCATCTCTGTACGTGTTCTGTGTATCACTACTTATCTCTGACCGACATGTTTCTGTAGCTCACCACAGAAGGGTCCAGTCTTTCAGCTCAAACATTGGTTCTAATCCTCCTTCAAGGTGCTGTCTGTCGGCTGAATCCATACACGTGCGGCATCAAGCTCTCGGTTTTTGCTACTTGAACTTCATCGTACGGATTCAGACCTATGACCTCTAATGTACAACCTCACACGTGTAAGATGTACTTTGATTAATCAATATTTACTTGTGAATATGGATTGAAATCAATTGAAATCACTGCAAACCAATGACTTCATGACATAACAGGGGCTATGGAAGTACTTCATGACACAGGATTACTTGATCAGATTTCAGCAAATCAGCATTCACATGGATGGAGAGAAAAGAAATGAAAAAAATGACAATTGTCTCAGTTCAGAGGATGGATTAGCATATACCTCATTCCCAGTCCAGCAGCGCTGGAACTTAAAATGCTATTGTATTGACATTAACAGTTATAAACAGCATTATGTACACTCAGTTTAAGAAAAAACAAATCTCACTTATGTTGTAGCTTTCACCTGATCGAGCCGATTGCTTATAGTTTGCTCATAACTGTGCGTAAGGAAAAAAACAAAACAAAAAAAAGCTGTGAGATATAAAATCTTGTATGTTGGTTTTTTTTTTCCTTTTTCTTTTTCTTTGTTTTTGGTTCGTTTGTTTTTTTTTTTTTTTTCTTGGGACCATTTTGTTTCACTTTAGATCTTGTACAGATTTATGGTTTGGTTTGACTTATTTATTCCATCAGTAGTGCTTGGTTTTTATCATGTCCAATGGTTTTGTTTTCTTAATAAAATTCACAAAGTTGTCGGTGTTTTCTCGACTGTTTCGTGGGAAGGAATCAGTTAGAAAATGTAATCTACATATACAGAACGTTGTTCTTTCAAACTGTGTTGTTGATTTAACTTTTATCTATATATCTATATATCTAGAAATACTCGCTCTGTTTCCCATTTACTTCTGTCGAAGCCAGAACGAGAGACAACTTCAAGTGTGAATTTCCTGTGATCTCCAGCCGACTTCACCTTTCACCTTTTGCTCACCTTTGATGGAGCGGACGTTCTTGTTCGGCCAATAGAGACACCGCTGCACTGTCTGCAAATGATTCTAGCTATGAGCCGACTCACCTCTGTCTCACCATGTCATCTTTATCAGAGAGATTAATGCTGGGTCGGTTCGGTCGGTCGCTCAGACCTCTGGAGCTCGTGTGAACTGGATCGGCTCTTTGCTCCTGAACCTCTCAGGAGAAAATGGATCTGGGGATGAAACTATAATGATCAGAACATCAGTTCATCCATATTGTCCTGTTGGAAACAGGAAGTAGACCGTCGTTCCTGCTGGAGTCAACAAACACAAACACAAACTTCTTTTTTTTCTTTTCTTAGTATTTCTATAGGACTGTTCAGGAGTATACAGTACATAGAAAACAGTGACATTTCTTACACCACATCAACATCTGTAAAATGGTCTGAACATTTGGAAACCATTTATACACTGTGCCTGAAGTTGTTACATATAAAACATTACACTAATAACAATAATTAGACATATCACTTATAAAGTACACAATGTTTTAAAGTCTATACAAACGGGCTTTTGTTTTTCCCCTGGAGCAGAACGTCAATCTTATCAACAGGGCAGAAAAATAAAATGTAGTACACATAAAAGCTATCTTTTGTTCCATGGCACTGTGTACACATTTATCAGAAGGAGGCTTCTGATTAGTATTTACAAAGACTAGTGTCAATGGTTAGTCATGTCATGTATTATACACTGTTACACTGGAAGATTCAATATGATCCAAAATTGTGCTTAAGAACAAGATAAGTCAAATACATGTTTCTGTACAGGGTTGATTTAAAGGAAGAGTTCGACATTTTGGGGAAATGAGATTATTCACTTTCAGGCGTCTGGAGTCGCATGAGAAAAACTGATATCACTGTTTTTGTTTAAATCGTCTTTTTTTATTCCAAACATTCTTCTTTCTCTTCAAAACCTGATGCCTACATTACCCACAATGCCACTTGATGGCCACAGGTGAACTCACTTCTTTCTTACCCCTTTTTTTTTTTTTTTTAACATTTCAAACTTTTAAACTCTTCAGACCCGAGCGACATTTATCAAATTTCACGCAGCTCTTTCCTGAGCTTCTTAAAAATTCATAGAACTTTTTTTCACCTAGGTAACAGTACCTGTAAACAGACGTGTGATATCTTGTTTGTCAAGTATAAAATCAACTGTTTCACTCGGGTCCTGCAGGAGATAGAGCCAGGCTAACTGTGTCCCCTGTGTCCAGGCTTTGTGCTAAGCTAACCCGCTCCAGCTTCACATTTACCAGACGGATATGAAAGTGGTAACTTGTAAAAACTTCTCATGTAAAAGTGAATAAGTGTGTTTTTCCCAAAATGTCAAACTTTAGCTTTAAAGAGGGCAGTAGTACTGAAGGATCTGTACTGACCTTATTGATAAAATAACTTTTAAATAACGTTAGAATCATGACATTAAAGCGCCGTGTGTTTCTGTTGAATCTTTAAAGTGGACAGTGCAAATCTAAGTGAGCGGAGGCGTCTATAGTTTCATCTGGGTCAGTTCCTGTAACACGAGGCAGATGTTTTCAAAAGCCCACCTACAGTATACTACAGTAGTCCTAGTACAGACTATACACTTTCAATCAGTGCTAGCTTATTTCTCTGTGGGAACATCACTGGTTAGTGAAAGATTAGACAATAAATAACAAAACGCAACAAATTCATCATCAACTACAACAAATCCTTTTCAGTGGCATTAATAAAGATTATTAACCGACACTGACCTCTGGAGAGGTAAATACACAAAAATGTTAAAACAGAAAGTTCATTTGTGACCTTAGAAACAGTATCTGACAAAATAACATCACCATAAAGTCCATTTAGTAGCTGTTCTGGAGCTTTCAATCAAGTCGCCCACTTGTCATGGAATCGTAAAAATCTCAGCTTTAAAGCGATAATAAAAATGGAAATTTTGAAGATCTATAATTCCATCGCAACTGTGCAAACTCCATCTAATGAGAAAGATTGTGTGATACGATCGAAAGCTCCAGATCCCAAATTAAAGGGACCTTGTAGTGAGATTGTTTTGTCAGTCACACAAATGCTTTAGAGCCACTTCCTACAAGAAAAGTGAGCGAGTAAACAAATAAACTGACCTGTATTTGTAAAATATTTGAGGTGTCCCTTTAACTCAATGTCCACTTACTAGCCTTTTCTGAAGCTTTCAGTTGCTTCTCACAGTCTTCATAACCAGATGTAAACACAGGAGTAAACTGTTTATTCCCGAGTCTCGAGACTAAAAACTAAACTCTGTGAGATTCAGTTAAAAGCTCTGGAAAAGAACTAGTAACCGTGGAAACCACGATTTCCAAGGTCAAGACTGAACTTCTCTCATGTTAAATTATTAATGTGTGAGTTTACCACAGGTTAACATCTAGCTAGGATCGTTAGCTAGCGGAGGATCAGGGCCACTACAAGGTCAGAAAATTTTGAGAATAAAGTCAAAATTAAAAGTCAAAAACTTCGTAATATATCAAGTATAAAGATGTGATATTGTAAAAAAAACTGAAATCACAATATCAGAAAAATTAATTCGTAATATTCAGAGAAAAAGTTTTCTAGAATAAAGTTGTAATATTACAAGAATAATGTCTTAATATTTTGAGAAATAAGTTTTTTAGTTGCTATTATGAGAAAAAAGTTGCATTATCTTGAGAGTAACTTAGTAATATTTCTACATTATGCTGTAATATTATGAGAAAGTATTTTCAAAATAATGTTGGAATATTTTGAGCATAAAGTAAATATAAAGTTGTAAAAGTCATAATGTTAAGTTATATTTAAGGAATAAAGTTGTAAAGTATTGAGAATATTCTGTAAATATTCCTCATCTTTTTCTTCAAAATCTTACTTTTGTTTTGGTCAAAATATTGAGTTTTTCTCATAAAATTACAAATGTATTTTCCAAATGTTGAAATCCTTTTTTCCTCCAAGTGGCCCTGACACTCTGCTGTGAGTTGATTCACTGGAGGAAGGGCTTTGGACTTAACATAAACTTTAGTAAACTGTTTGACGTGGCAGTATCACTCTCTCTGATTGGTTGGTAGCCGTACAGACTGAGGAATGTAAAGTCAGAAAGGAGCTTCAGTTTCCCTTCAGTTTCAACTGTGCTTCACTTCGTTGCATCACTTTGTTTTGCTAATTCAAAAAAATAAAGCCCCCAAAAAACAACGAATGTGAAACATCACTTCTGCTTATTTCAGAAAACAAACTTAAATGCAAAACAACACGTTAAAAAAACGACAAGTGCAGAGGACGGATTCCTTTTGTCATAAACATCAATATTGCACCAAAGCAGCATATTTGGACGAGCATTCTGCATCACAGAACAGTTTATCTTCAGAGAAAAAGAGCTGAGATCAGGACAGCGGCTACCAATGAAATGCATAAATACAGTATAAAAATACGTTATGGAAAAATCTGCAGGCATGTCGGGCTGGATTGTGGGGGATGTAGCAGGAGAGTAAAAGGTGAGAAGTGCTGAAGAAGAAAGAGGAGAGGGAAGGGATGAAAATGTAGGGGGCGAGTTTTTGGAACCTCTAGAAGGTCTGGTCGTCGTTGCAGGACTCCGTGGCGTGTCCGAAGGCCTCGCAGATGTCGCAGTAGGGCCTCTCTTCGGCCGGGTTGCCGTGATAGGTGGTGTGAGGTACGGAGTCGGGGCTCTGGGCCTGAGTGGGACAGTCCTCGGTGTCGTGGAGGTCGAAGCAGTCGCAGATGTCGCAGAACAGACGGGGGGGCGGCTTCTTTTCCCGCTTCGACACGGCTTCACCAAAACTACCAGACAGAGAGAAGACAAGGTTTCGATTTTAGAAACCGGGACTCAGAGGGAAAGACTGGCCACAGAATGAACCTTTAATTTGTTTTTTGTGTTTCGATCTCGCGACTCAATCTTCATCGAGCGAAGCAGAAATGATTACATATGTGAATTATTTTAAACTGTGTGTTGGTTACCCATCGGTCCCGTCGTTGCCGTTGAACTCAGCCAGAGCGAGCTTCTTCAGTTTGATCTTCAGCTCCTCGTTCTTCCGCTGCAGGTCCACAATCACGCTGTTCAGGAAGTTGATCTGGCGGAGACAGTTAAGACACAGATCACCTTCACGTAGCCACAGGTGAGAGCTGACACCTGAACGTGAAGTGGCTGACTGGAGGCATCCGGACGGTCTCACCTGTCCCTCAGCGAACTCCTTCTCCTCCCTCAGCTGCTCCAGAGCTGCGTCACCTGCAGAAACACCAATCGAAATATAATCGCTGATCAATATGTCTGGGGTCTTCTGATTGTATCAAGGCTATTTTCTGTTTTATTTATTTATTTATTTTTGTTTTATTTGACATATTTATTTATTTGCAGAGTAGTGTGAATGTGAATCATTGTCTCCTCACCTGACGGTGGAGATTCCCTGTCCTCTCCCTCTGAGGCCTGCGTTCCCATGAGCCTTTGCTCTAGACTGTGAACACGGCCCTGCAGCTGAGCTTTGTCTCTCTCCAGCGTCTCCACGGCCGACTGCAGGGTCTTGGCCATGGCGTTTTCTCCTCGCAGGACCGCGATCTGCAGCGACAGAGCGAAGGGATGAATCTCTCACCCAGCTCAGATTACACCGTGTAAAGGAAGATAAACCAGAAGACGCGGGGAAAGTCGTGTGTGACTACCTCATTCCTCAGAGTTTCCAGTTCCCGATCTTTGTCTGAGATTAAGGCTCCAGTGGATTTCTGGAATTTTACTTCTCCCTCCGTTTCCTGATTGGAGATGTTTTCTCTGTGGAAACATGGAGATTTACGAGTGTGTGCTGCAGGTTGTTTGCTCTCAAACAACTACAACTCCTGTCTGGTCTCTTCCATCCACATGAGCCTGACTTCACTGGGAACTACATTCAAGTTCCAGCATCAATACAATTTGAAGAGGTAAAATGACGCTTGATTTTAACCTCCATAAACCAAGTAATAAAGCAGCAAGAAACCAGGGACTCACACCTGAGAATCCTCTTTGCTGCCGCTCGGTGGATTAACAGAACTGTGTATTTCACCCACAGCCTCCAAAATCAATTATAACACAACAGTGACACCCAGCTGACACCCGGACAGCATCTGCTACATAAGTGACACTGAATCACATCCCCCCGTCTCTTTTCATGCTCACCTGAGAACACAGACTCTCTCCCTCTGCATCAGCATCATCATCATCATCATCATCATCATCGTCATCATCATTTCTGCTTTAATTGATCAGCACCTCTTCATTTCCCCTCGGCCTAAAAACCGCAGAGCTGCCAGCTGCTCCTCACTTCCCTCTGCCTTCATCCCTTCTGTCGCTTCGATCTTACACCACACGTCTTTGATCCACGACTGTCATCTTTCCTCAGTCCCCCGATCATCCCCACTTTATTTAACATTCACTCTCAACTTCAGTCGCTGCTCTGTAGAAGTGGTGAGACGTTTTAATCCTCTTGATTACTAAGCTGAGACATGCGAGACGACGAAGTCACAGCTTCTTTTATTTCCAGACTTAGAGAAGGTTTAAAATAAGGCCGATCAAAACAACACAGTAAATAGATTTAGAACCTAAAACACCATTTTCAAAGTGTTACTGAAAACTAAACGCGCTGTTAGATACAATAAACCCTGCTGTCGTTCAGGAAACAACATGTAATCAACATTGAGTCGGTTCCATTTTGGACCCAGTTCCCAGTGAGAAAAACACTCACTAGCTCCAGCTAATTAATAATTAATTTATTCTGTAACAGCTCCAGTGAAACTTCAGTCTGTTGGTTAATCTGCCAAAGATTGTTTGTGAGTGAAAAGACACATCACTCTGTTACATCTCTCTATGACCTAAAACAATGTAAAGGTCAGTTTGTTCCAGCGGCTAATACAGTCAATATCAAATCACTAATCAATATTTCAGACCTTCTGCTGCTCAGGTTGGAGCTAATGTACATTACAGTGTCTTATAATGATGCATAATCCATTTATTGATGATGTAATGTTAATAAATTCTGTTAAAAACAGTGGGTTGGAATAGCTTGTTCCTGATTATGAGTCAGTGTATAATCAGGTCAGAGCTGCTGAAATAGTTTAATGAGCTATTTCATTGCTTGTGGAGAAATAAATGTGACCGTTATGATTATCTATTAAATCACATCATCTCATTAATTTCTATTTTCTACAACAAAGTGACTGCATCAAAGTCCGAGCACGAGAGAGAGAGTTAGAAAGTCCGAACACGTCTTACCTGGTCTTCATGTCTGGTGTCTGACTGTTGTGATCCTCGTTGTGCTGAGAACAGATCACACACACACAGATATAGAGGCATTAAAATAGACGCTAAACCCGCCTGAGCTTTAAGAGTCCAGTCACAGCGGGAGGTCGATCCTCGCTACGACAAAACCTATTAATCACATCACCGTGTCTGTTTTTATATCAAAACCCTGATCTATAACAGGATGAAGGAGCCTCGTTTACATAATGTGGAATCGGGAAAGGGTCATTACCTCGTCATGGTGCTGAGACTTCTGGGAGGCCAGCTTCAGCTCCTCGCTGCAAGACAGGAGACGTGACACACTTTGAGTGCGGCTGTAAAACCACTCAGGTTCCTGTGATATCTATGTCACGATCACTGCTATATGCTTAAATCTAAGTCTGCTGCCAGATGTTGACTCTGTTCACATCTGCTGAACACGAACACACACATCACTTGAGCTGGTACAGTTACTCGTCAGAAAAATTATGCTCAGGTATGAAGATTTCCTGTTTCCTGATGTGGGTTTTATTACTTAACTTGTAAAAGCAAACAGTTGCTTGTTTATACATCCAGCAGTCGTGGAGCAACAGGTCGTGTACTACCTGTTGACACTGATCAAAACCATCTCATCATTCAAAAAGCCATCTGTCTGTCTACCTCTGCTGCTTCTGCTCCTTTTCTCTCCAGCACTAAGATACAGCACATATACATCCACTCCAGCAGGATATCATCAAGACGATACTGTAATCTGCCCATATGATCAAAATCAGTCAGTAGCAGAGACGCCGTCGCCTATTTTTAGCTGCTGGAACCAAATGATTTTCTGGAGGAATTGAGTTTAGCTCCATGTGGGTCATTCTTAGGATTTGAGTGTGGTGAGGAAGTCTGAAGCTACGCGTGACTAATATGCCGCTCTAAGCGCCATCTGGGTGAAATATCTAGCTGACTGATGTATAATTACATTCATCATGTCGCTATAGGATCCTGCACACACACAACAGGGAGGAGGGGCGAGTTAGAGGGGACTGCACTTACATATTTTGTATTACAAAGACTGTTCAAACGAAACGTCACTGTTCTCTCAGACTCGCTTTTCCAATTTGACTTGGGACAATGTTTCATACAAAATCTAAAACAACAGTATTTAGTTTCTCGTTTGAAGTGGAAACATTTCTCCATCGGTCGATAGTCAAATAAAGTTTGAAAGTTTTGGTCATTTTTTAAGCAAAAAATGCAAAACATTTGCTGATTCCAGCTTGTTAAGTGTTAAAACTTTATATTTTGGATTTTGAACTGTTGATGAGATTAAACAAAACATTTTAATTTAACTTTCACATTTGGGAAATTATGAACATTTTGATATTTTTATAGACAAAAATATCAAGAAAATATCTGGCAGATTAATCGATAATGAAAATAATCGTTAGTCGCAGTCCTAAACAAGCCCCATGAAAATACCAAAACCAACAGTGAGTCTTTCTCTCAGTACAAAACTTTCTGTGACCTTGGTTCCTTCTGAAGGTATATATATCTTCAAGAACAGATCACAAACATATTTTTATTTTTTATAATGGCAAAATAATTTCTTAAAACAGTCGGTCACTGCAGTTTTAAACAAATATGGTGCGTCTATTGGGGAACTACTTTCAGTGGCGGATGAATCGTTTGAGTGTGCGGTGTGTGCAGGACTGAGCCAAAATAAACGAGTGTGTGTTTATGGTGATGAAGGAACATATCACCCAGTGTAACAGTGAGTCTCTCTGATGGGTTTTTAATGGTTTTTGGAAACAATGGAGCTCTATGGCTCGGAGGATTAAGATCACACACACACACACACACACACACACACACACACACACACACACACACACACACACACACAAAATATAAAATATCACCTGCTTTAACCTTTAAACATAAACAACAACAAATTAGTTATAAACATAAAATATTTGAATATATATGAAGCAGAAATTCAAAGTGAATTGTGCCCTACTTTAAAACCAGGGCTACAAATACAGCTGTGGTGTTTACAGCTGTTCTCTCAGATGCCACAAAAGCCACATTGATTCCACACAAACAAAACACACAAAGTCACACAATCAGCTTTACACAAACACACACACACACACAAACACTCTGATGTCACAGCGGGAGAGGAGCCCATGTTGGAGCCAGGCCGTCCTAGGAGGAGAGATTACATAACAGCGGCAGACGGAGGAAGGATGTGCCTCGGAGAGGACGGAGGAACACATTGTTGGGTCGCGACAGGACGGAGGTGGAGGGTGGGAAACAAGTCTTAAAGGTGTTTAACGTGACTCCTCCACGTACAGGCATTTGATTTATTTTAGTGTTGCGTTTAGGCACAACGCAGAGAAGCAGACAAAGCGCTGCTCACTCTAACGAAGGACATTTGTTGACATTTCCGTCTCCATCTGCTGCTCCTCCTACAGGACGCTGTACGTTAATGACTGTAATTCAGCCAGTTAGATCCATCTGGAGCGCTGATGTCACAGCTCGGGGCTCTGATGACTCAGGGGAGGTGTGGCAGGATGATGTAAAGACTCAACAACACACCACATACCTCCACACACACACACACACACACACACACACACACTCACACACACAACAGATACACACTCAAGGTCTATAAATAGACCTCGACATCAGGTTGGAGATCCACCACGAACACAACAAAGCAAAAGGTAAAAACATGCCGGGAAAAGAAGGAATATTTTTACCTTGCATCAAAAGCATCAGCTGAGCGATCAGTCACAGATCTGCTGCTGATTCATATTTCATATATCTTTTTATATTTTACTGGATAAGTGTGATACTAAAGAAACATTAAAAACATGAGGAATCTCAGGCACGTTCTGCACTTATAAGAAGCCTCTTTTTTTCCCATGATTTAAACACAGATTTATGGATTCATTCATTATTCAGAGATAATAAAATCCTTGGGAAATGTAATTCCCACTAAATCTAAAAATATTTCTATCATGTCTGTTCAAAGTCGACTGAGTTATGACGCAAAGACTGAACATCAATATTGACTTAAATTTCATCTCACGCCTCACGTTTCCATTTTGCAAATGGAAACATAAATAAATACAAAAATAAATAAATAAATAAAGGAGTTTGTAACTTTGACGGAAACTGTGGCGGATTACACGACTCGAGCTGATTTCAAGAACGTTCTCATTCATTTTCAAAGGATCTTAAACTTGGTCTTTCAAGGATAAACTCAAACATTTTCAGTGAGGACTCATGGTTTCCAAATGTTTATGTGAATACCCCAAGACGGTTTTCTGAGTATTGTGCATTGTGCTCCACTCCACCATTATATCCATAATCACATAATAGCCCCCTTTAGGCTAATTATGGACCTTCCACAACAATTTATAGCATATTTACAAGTGGACGTGTCTCTCTAGAGAGTTAGAGATGGAGCCAGCTTAATAACACACTTGACATTTCACTGGTCGACCAATAAAGACATTTTATACATATTTACATTGTCTACATGTAATTAAAACAAACCACAGTACTTTCTTTTGTTTTTAATAATCAGTGTAAACCGCCCCACCCCAGCCCTCTCCTCTCAGGACAAATTCCCCACACCAGTGTAATTAACTGTCTGGCTGGAGGTCACCGGGAAAAAACACAATAGTTATAGTGAGTACTTACATTTCCTTGCAGAGGACGCCGATACGCTGGTTTTCTGAGCTGCTGCGCTCCTTCGACAGACTGAGCTCCTCCTGGTATCTGGAGTTCTGAAAAGGAACAGACACAGACGGATGAAGCGAAACGGAATATTTACAACGTGGGACATCACGAGAGGTGAGGCTCTTCTTAATATCACATTCACAGGTAAAGCGTTGTTCCACTTCAGCCTCAGTCGGGCTGGATTAACTTCTCCGGCGGCGGGGGAGCGATTTTAACATGATCTGTTCTAGTCAGTGATTTTAATCCTTCCTGGAGCCATATTGTGGGAATCGTTTCACCCCAGCCCTAGTAATAATAACAGCTGCAATTACCCACTAATTTTCAGTGAACTCCCTCGTCCTGCTGTAACGTCCTTGTGTTTTAAAGTGGATCTCTATGGGAGAAGCTGTTTGTCCTTCTACTTCATTTATTTTTTTAATCAGCTCAGTGTGAAATTCAACTTTCGTGTGAAAATGTTTTTGCTGGTCTGACAGATGGAAACGCGCTAACACCAACGGGTATGCCGCATTAGCTGTTAGCGCTTCCTGTTTGTCGTGTACTGATGGATGTAAAGACAACGATCACTGGGTGACCGAGATACTGAAGCTTCTTTCTTCAGTGATTTATCAGCAGATTTATGGACGTTTATTTGCGCCTGAGATCAGAGATCACGATATCCTCAGGAAGCGAGTGACGTCAACATGTGTTTCACGTCTGTGATTGGGCAGAGTGATGTTTGACTCTAACTCACCTCACACAGTATCACTGCCTCCACTTCAACTTTGTCTTTCTCTCGTGGCTCTGTCTCGTCTATTAAAGACCAAATCTGTTATTTCATATTCCTAAGGAAAAGCTGCTGTGAATTCTGGGCCATTAACTGTAACACCAGGTAACACTTAAAATACACACTGCCTAGATACTCGTGCTGACTCAGCAGACTGCATGGGTACGGGTTAAATCCATGTGAGGCTAAAAATAAAAGCCCCAGAGACGTCAGCTCCTTCAGTTTCACCTCAAGCAAAGTTTCTTATTGGAGTCTAATTTGTCTGGGATCCCAAAATCATCACCAGAGCAGAGCAGTGACATCAGCAGCTTTAACGGTCAATAATTAATTAACATGTATGACTCTGAAATCAATGCTTTTGCTACAATTGGCATCAAATAAAATAAGTAAATAAAAACTGTAAGTCGGTTTGTTTTCTGTTAACACTTTGTTAAGTGTTTCATCAGCTGTGTTTTGTGATGTCTCTCACTCTGTTACACCTCAGTATTTCTCTTCACCTCCAAAGTGAGATCGAGGCCAGAGAGCACGCTAAAACACACACACACACACACACACACACACACACAAACATGCAGAACCGCACACACACAGGTTATGTGGTGCATGCTGAAATAGACACACACATATAAGCTAATGTAAAACAAACATGCAGGATGTAAACAGATCAAACGCTGGGTGACAATCACAGGCGGCAAAAAAGGAAATCTGACATCGGCACCAAGAAAAACAATAACTGACCGGAGCTAATTAGAGCAAGTGGAAGAGGAGAAAGAAAATAACCTCTCTAACTGTTCATGAAAATGCTCCTGCACTGGCTGGCGGTTCAGTTTGAATCCTACCTGGTAGTGAGGCGAGTAGATGTTGCTGGAGTAACCCTGATGCAGAGCAGCTATGTCCATACCCGCACACAGCTCGACCCTGCCG
>NC_079381.1:21762500-21817500 GCF_021018895.1 Seriola aureovittata | reverse complement strand
CCCCCTGAAAAAATAAAAAAATTGTCCAAGTGTCCCGGTTTTCACACATCAAAGGTGGCAACCCTAGTTAATGCAGCTTTAATGAAGAAGTTAAATGGCTCCTGGTGTTTCCTGAGTCTTGTGCTTCTTCATCAGGATGGCGGGAGTGCAGGAGCTGAAGCGTGCTGCACTGTACCACCGCTCTAAAATGCTTCCCTGACCTCTATAGCAACAGTCGGAGTTAAATTTGTCTCCTGAAAAAGTCCAGTCGTGTTAGTTCCAGCTGCAGCTCCTCAAAGATTCTGCAGAGTTACATGCAGAAAGACAAACAATAATCTGAACTGCTGCTGCTGCTGCTGCTGGCGCTTTAAAAAAATACTGATCCACAAGTACAGTTGGAATAAAACACCCAACATGTGACGGGCACACTGCTCTGACACACACCGGCGAAGGGATGCGTGAACATTTTTATTGCAGGCTTGCACTGTAAGACGAGTAATTATGCACCAGTCCAGGAGGCCGCCATCATTACGCACCTGGTCCATTTAAAAGCGCTGATAGCGTGTTAGCATTGTGTTGTTTACTCCGCAATCAACAATCTCACTACACGGGGACAAAAGAAGGACAAAACAAGCGGTTTGGAATAAACACTCTCGAGGTGTGTGACAGTCGAAGTCTGTGCAACATGTGACCGAATCTGACTCCACCTGGTTTCCTGTTGCAAGGACGTGCAGTTCAGAGGCAATGACAAATTTTAGCCTGCGGAGGGGAGCACACACACAACACCGTTAGATCTCCTAACCTTTGATTGCTGCATTGAAACCCTTTAAAAATCACATTCAAAGTGCAGTTAAAGGAGCGCTGCTGTCACTTCAATTAAAATGTGCAAATAAACGGCTACAGAAGTAAATCTAAAGCAAACTTATGAAATACCAAAATTCTGATTCTTTTTTTTTTTCTTGTAGCCACTGACATCACATTTTGCATATGTTTGAAAGTAAATATTATCCTAATCGTGTGTACAAAGTTTGTAATGAATTGTGTGTTGCCTCCGCCAGCACGGCACACACATGCACACACATGCACACACATGCATGCCACATAGTACACATATGTACACACACACACATGGACACACACACACACACACACACACACACAGAGGCAGCAGAATTGAATGCGATAGGGAAGTGAAAAATGATTAACCCGGGGTCAGCTCTCAGCCTCAATCTCGGCAGCGCTCAAAGAACATCCTCGCCTGATTTACACTCGTCATGTTCCACAGCACACATTTGCATATATTTATTAAATTCACCACGCGTTGGAGAATAAAATATAACAGGGCGGAGGGGGAGGTGGTGGTGGTGGGGCGTGAGGAAAGGAGTGGAGGAGGGGAATGAGGGAGGGGGTTATTTAAAGGAGGCGTGTTTCTGATAGATTTGCCTTTCATTCATATTCATTTGCTTTCTGTTTCCCCTCTGTCTGCCTCTCTTTCTCCCTCTCCCTCTCTCTCTCTCTCTCTGTGTTTTGTTCATTAGCATGGAGGTCAGCGGCGGCATCAGATGTGACTGCTCAACGCTTTAGGGAAAACATTGCTGTTGGTCAGCCTATTGAATTGACCTTGTTATCATGGTGACAGACTCTGTTATTTATCAGGTAGTTAGATAAGCCGGCATGGAGGATGGTGATAGTCTACCACATGAAAATGAGTCTTGATGCTGCAGCTACAGTGACAAACACGACCCCGGGCTGTTTTCACATGTGCTCACTAAAAAAAAAAAACTGTTATCTGTGAGTGTGCCAAAAAGTGAAGCAAGAGAGAATGACTTGTCTCTGAGGACGACTGGAAAAAAAGATTTTTCAGTTCACCTCAGCTCTATAATGACATCTCTATTTTTCTTGTGTATTTTTAGCAGCGTGGCTCTTGGGATGACGACGCTGGTCTGTAGGTGAGCTGGCTGGTCCAACACTTCGGTCCAGACTGAAATATCTTAGCGAAAGAATTGCATGGCGTGGAATGAAACTGGGTGCAGATATTTGAGGACTTTTTCTTTAGCGCCACCAGCAGGCGAAGAGTTTTTGCTTTTGAATGAAATGTGTCATCAGCCTCAGGGACTGTTTTTATTGCTAATCGGCAAAATAGCCGAACAAAGATGGTGAAGGTGGTAAATATTATAGAGTTCATGGCGTCACATTCGCACTAACCTCCAGTAACTCAAGGCGATCGCTCATTCAACATTTCTTTCATCGGTCTTTATGAAAAAATGAAACGTGTTCCTGGGGTTTACTTATCGCGCCGAGGTGATAAATCGTTGTCCATGACCGCAGGTGCCATAAGGAGCTGAAACCTGCAGGATTTTTAGTTTAACAACAATTAGTTTGTAAGCACAGAGAAAAACTACAAGTGTGGCTCTCATCCATAAAACTCAGCAATGCTCTTCTCTATGATCTCTGTCTACAAACTTCTCCTGTTCAGTCGTCTCCGTCCTGTTATTACAACCGTCTGAACTGGCCACGACCCCCCCCCCCCCCCATGGACTCGCCTGTTCTGTTGAACAGTGAACATCCGGGGCTTATGGGAAATGTTGTTTCTAAAGACCTCTACAAAACATAATGTAAGAAAAAACAATGATGTTTTGTCCTTGTCTAAACACTTGAAGAAAGTCGCACCGACAGCTGAGAGAAACTTGGTGCCGACGAACCCAAACGTTCTGGTTTGACTTCGGCTCTTATGTTAGCATTGTCATTGTTAGCTTTTAGCTCAAAGCACCACTGTACCTATAAATACAGCTTGAAGACTCTTTCCTGTTTCTTTTTGGCTGGACCGTGACAGCGAGGCCGGCCCTGCTGACTGACTGAGTGATGAAGTTACACCATCGGTCGTTGCTCTTTCGAAATGTGTGAAGAAGCAGTGTTGCCAACTTTGTCATTAGATTTACTGACTTTTCATATTCCTTAAGAGACTTTCTTTTCTTTTTAAATACTTTTTGAACAAACCTTAGCTAGCTAGCTTTCTGGCTTTCCGCCCTCAGACACGCCTCTCGATGCCGACCGCACGGCAGCTGACACGAATGAGCTTGGAAGCGACCGCTGGTTAGCATCTAGTCTTAACGGGCCGCGTTTCAGTCACTATTTCAGACTCAGTAAGAGACTCAGCTGTATTTGAAAAACTGCACATCGCGGCTGAAAACGACTGACACCAGGCTGAATGTAAATAACCTACGACGCGCTCCAGCTTTGTTTTGACCTCGTCCATTAAAATGAAAACACAACAGATAATTGTTCTGATAAACAGACCCATTAAGTTTATATTTAGAGCGCCAAGGCTTGTTTTAAAACACTAGCAAACAAGATGCTTTTCATTTTGTGTAGAAACAAGTTGACTCATTTAATTAGTAAAACTCGTCCACCCACTCCTTGTGGCGATTAGCATCAATTTCTCTTTATTCAATTTCACTTTCAGACGTGCACATTGTTGAGCTCCGAGTCGGACAGTGAATTCTGACAAAACATGCTGATTAATCACCGTGAGTTCACTTAAAAAGTTGAAACTGGCCAAGTGTGAAAACATCCTTAAACCCCCCCCCCCCCCCGTCCACATGCTCTCTATCCCATTTTATCCCCCCTCACACCAACTGATGTGAGCAGCCGTGGCAGGTGAGATCAATAGGGCTGAAACCTGTCCAGAGCTTTAATCCATCAGTGGTGAGCTGGGAGAAGAGACAGGGCAAGGAAGCCATCACTCACACACAGACCCAAACTCCTTTCTGCCTCCGCCCGCTAAATGTGCATCTGGAGAATATTGTCAATCAGCAAAGTTCCTTTTATCCAGTCAGGTGTGTCTGTGCGCGACAGTTTATGATGCTTTTCTGACAATTTCTATTCTCAGTTTCTATTTATTGAAATGGATTCCTGCGGTGGTGCGTGCTGTATCTGTGGAAACCAAAACATATTTATATATTAATTACTTTATCTGTCACTGAGTTTATTGTTATGAGAAAAACAGCAATAATAATCTACGTTATTTATAATCTTAGAATCTAAGTGGGTTTTTCTGTTGTTTTTCTATCGATCTATCGATCTAGATATTGATCCGTCTTTGTCCAATTTGCAAATTGTCAGTGCTTGTTTACAAATTGTTGTGAGACACTCCTTCACGTCTCTCTCTCCCGGCTGATTATTTTCATTTTTCCAACCTCGAATACAAAAGTCTGAAAGACAGATTAAAGAAGACAAAGAGGTACAGTTATTTTTTTTATTGTCTACATGCGTCACATTTTTTAATTTTCCTGTTTTCCTAGAAAAGCATTTTGTGATGTCTGTTTCTGAAAGGAGCTATATAAATAATCTGTATTATTATGTATTATTATTATTATATGTATATTGCAGTACTGGTATATGAGTGGGGGGGACATGCTGGACCCCACAGGTTTAAATAGCTGTTTGAGGGTTAAGATGGTTATGGTATATATTTATATACATGTGTGTGTATAAATACATACTGTATACATCCTTGCATGTACAGTATATCCATGTATATGCGTGTGAATGAGAAGAACAAACAGACCGCACTGAAACAAACAAACAAATAACAAAAACAAAAACCAAAACAAAACATTGGACAAACTCCACGGCTCTGGTGGGCTGACTGCCAGACAGCCTGCCTCCCTGGAAGGCCCCTGTCTGATACGTAGTAAAACAATTGGCAAGAGGGATGTGAATCTCTCTCTCTTCCTCCCTCTGTCTCTGTCTCTGTCTCTCTCTCTCTCTCTCTCTCTCTCACACACACACAGAGTGAGAGGCAGCCATGGCAGAGGACCAGCAGTCTATGCCAGTGGGCGTGGTGGGACTACTGGGCATGCTGGGACCAGCCTCAGGAGTTAAGACTCGCTGAACTACAGCTGCAACCAACCCAGCCATCGCCAGAGCAAGAGAGTGGCCATGGGACACATGCTCCGACACACTGCTACAGATACACAGAAAGACATACGCTCTCCACCATCACACTCCTACACACACACACACACACACACACACACACACACACACACACACACAAAGGCGTCTGTCTGGTCCCGTGCCATGTGTCTCAGCTGTGCCAGCATTGGCACCACCACCACCACCACCACCACCCCCCTTCAGGCCTGGACCTCCCGCATATGCCACCCCTCTCCACCCTCCCCCTTCTCCCTCCTCCTCCTCTGCTCCTCCCTGCCGGTAGCCTTTGTGGGCTAATTAGCGGTGAAATTGGTGAATTGCAGGCTCGGGCACACACACACACCCACACATACACCCACACGCACACATACAGTCGGTGAATTGCAGGCTCAGGCACAGCAGTGCAGACACTTCAGCGTAGCCAAGCGCCACTTCAGCCCTGAAAAGCCTCTGAAATGGGGCACACAACACAAAGACAGGAGTGGAGAGGAGAAGAAGGAAATTGGGGGAGAGAAGGAGAGAAAGAGTGCAAGTGGAGACAGAAGAATATATTTGCTTCGGCTTCCTCCTTACACTTGAACACGCTGTTACTGTATATACTTAAAAAACTTTGAAACGAGTATCTTTCCCTTCTCGTGTACTTGCAGTCCAGGGGCTTTATGTCTGTTGGAGGGTTACCTGACACTCACCTGTGTGTCATCATCAAGGAGTCAGTGAGTGTCTCTTTCTTTGATAGAGTGAGAGTGAAAGAGAGCTCCCAGTCTCTAATGATTTCTGTGATGGACGACACTCATTCCATCATCCCTCCATTCCACCCACACCCCATAAATTACCTCTCATATTAACAGGCTGTATTAAAACCATGCAACGTGTTAGAGCTCTCATTTAAAATTAATAAGTGGTAATTATGGAGGGAGGGAATCTGATGTGGAAATAGGGCCGGCTGAAAAAAAAAAAAAAAGGAGTTCGTTGCTAGGTAAAAAAAAAAAAAAAAAAAAAAAAGACAAATGAAAAGAATAAAGATGTGAAAGAATTAGGAATCACAGTAGCACTTTTCATGTGTCTTTAAACGTACAAAACAACCGAGAAAACGTGGACAGAAGTAATTTGAGAGGGAATAGTTTGATCCCACAGATGTGTTGATTGAACGCCTGATATTACACAGACACAGAGACAACATGGCTCCCCAGTTCGCCGCAGGCACAGAATAAATATCAGAGGGGACGACAAACAAATTAACGACAAAAGGACTCCACATCCTTTACGCCGCGCAGTCGGCTCATCCAATGCTTTGTAGATAAACCCTCGATCTGTCTTCTCTTCCTGCCTTTTCCCATCAGCCCCGAACAACCAGCTAGGTCGTGGAGGATTGCTTTGGCCGTCGTTTCTGACGGTAATAGGAACAATGTTCCAACTGAGATTACGCCGCTTAAAAGAAGTCCAGCAGTGGAAACTCATGGCAGGTTGCAAACAAACCTCCAGATTAGCCAAATCTATTAGGGAGGGAAAACAAACCCATGTGATTGTTTGACAGCTTGTATTTCTTACCCCGTCGATTTACTGTTGTCCAGTTAAGTCAATTTGGATTTCTGTATTTAACTGAGAGTGCAATCTTTCCCTAATCTTTATAACGAGGCCCAGTGTATTGGAAGCGCTCCTCTGCTTCCCTGCAGTTCCCGAGCAGCCGGGAAACCAGAGCCTACCAGTGGTTGGAGATATCATCACTCAGTCAGTCAGTAAGGCTTTATCTTGCTGTCAAACAGCCCTTACCTATGGAACTACATTTTCTTAACCGCTGAACTACCGTATTACTACGCACAAGTGCAACTACGGAGCACAGAGCAGCTGTTTGAGTCAGACAGAGCTAAGCGTAGGAATACGGTGGTGCAGCGGTTGAGAAAACGTAGTTCCATAGGAAAGGGCTGTTGGAGGGCAAGATAAAACAGTGAAAATATTCCAAATAAAGCGTACACTTACACTGTTATAAATATTTTTGTGGGCATTTTTTAAAAGTGGCTAAACCATGTTTTTGTGGACGGCGTTGTCCACTCAGCTTCTGTGCCGCTCCTCCTATTGCTTCTCTAAGTGCGCTGATCCGAATCTACTGCAGGTAATACACTGAATATAGATAAGCACCCTCAAATAACCCCAACTATCACTTTAATCAAGTGCCGTGAGCACCTAAACATAACCATAAAAACATGACTCATGCTTTAGTTGCCATTAAAAAAAAAACGTTGCCAAATATTCTGTATGAATTTTAAAGGCATGATGTTTCTCAGCGTAAGGTATTTGCTGCAGTATATAAACAGGGTGGACCAGACACTGAGCTCTAATCTGTTTTAACCTGTTTGGATCAATGCAGTTGTGCAGCCTGAAGCACTTCCTGGCAAAGACAGCTGAGTTTAATTCTTAATTATAACATAATAATTAGTTATGACCAGTTCAGCCCCAGTGTTTTTGTAAAAAGCTCTCTTTGTTATTAGATGGTTTTGACAGCCTGTAAGTCATCAGCTCGTCGCCACTTTAAACTCGAGGTGCCTGAATAGAAGCAGCGGAGCAGTGAAGTCTGCTGAACTGTCCTTCTCATCCGTCTTTGGCCCTACAGGCCCCCGGGGACACATTAGTCTCTTAATGCTTTGTCATCACCACAGGTTAATGGACCTCACAGCAGTCTGTTAAAAACAACCCTGATCAATACACAGTGTGTGCAGAAAGGGATAAGATCCAAAAATAGAGTGACTCCACTTTTTTTTTTTCTTTCTTTTTTACAGTGATGACCCGTCAATATTAGTGACTACTGGGTTGAAATAATTACAAAAGCTGAAGGCTGACAACATACTGCCTTCTGAAGGAGCCTGATCCTGCACAGCACCATCATCTGCGATGCATTATGACGACAAAGACACATAGGGATGTGCTATTAATATACCATTCAACCTTTCAACCCTAAAGTGCAACTACGTGGCACACCTGTGAACACCTGTCTTGGCGGTCTCACTGGCAGAGCCTCCAGCTCGCTTCAAAGACTGGTGGATGCATGTGAGGACGACAAGGCTGTGGTAGAAAATCAAGTCGATTTGAAATATGGAACTGAATAAATATCAAATCAATATTCTAGAAAGAAAAACGCAGACCAGAAATAACAAGAAAGGCAGAGGATGGATAGTAGTTTTTTTCTTTCCATGGTGTAAATCTGTCTTTTTTATTGTTATCAAATGTTTTGACATTATTGCTCAGGGTCCCTGTGATTGCTTCATCACTGGCAGTAGATAAAGGAGTAAAGTAGAGAGTCGTGGGGGGGAAACGCTATCTTTGTACCGAAGCATCTGTGTCCTAGTTAGCACTTCTGCGAAGTCAAACTCATCAAGCACAGTGAGGTTAGAGGGGGACAATCAACACAGTCCAAACAGTAAGTAAACAAGCTAACACTTGTACGAGCAAAACACATGGAAGACCACTGCTGCACACACACATATACACACACATATAAACACACACACATCTCCAACCCTTCCTTACATCATTATTTCTTTTCTTCCTCTCCAGCTCCATCTCCAGCAGAGAGAGTCCCTGGTCTGGCCTCGGAGTGTCTGGCACCTTTTGCCCAAATCGGGCTCGGAGCGGGGGGCTGAGCCGAGGGGGTAACGTGAACTTAATAAAGGAAGGAAGGAAGGAGCGAGGAGGCAGGAAGACGAGGTGTTAACACCCTTTTCAACACCAGAGCACCCTCGCACAAACCATGCAGAGGGAACCGTCTAATTGTAAGGTGTGTGTGTGTGTGTGTGTGTGTGTGTGTGTGTGTGTGTGTGTGTGTGTGTGTGTGTGTGTGTGTGTGTGTGTGTGTGCGCGTGCGCGTGCGAGCGAATGCGCGTGCACATCAAGGCTTTCTCTGTAGCTGTGAATATTTCTTTCACTTCAAGGCAAAGCGGTTTTAATGCAAGCGTTTCTTCATGGTATTAGATATTTCTTTATTATTCTGCATCTAGCTGTTTAGAGTCAGATTTTTTTCTACATTTCACATCCTTTGCTTCAAGCTCAGCCCTAAATTTCCTTGCCTAATGTTGTGATCTGGGTCCCCCCCCCCCCCAATCTTGCTGAAATAAGTTTCCTCTGACATTTTCTTCTTTGTCTACCCCCCCCGCATCCCTCTTCATCTCTTTGTCTTTGTTTCATTCCCTTCTTTTGTGTCTGCTGGTATGCTGCTCTTTCACCTCTATCCAATATACTCAGACAATCTCTTTATTTCTCATTAGTGCGTTTTGACAGTTAATGAGTGGACTGGTGTGTGTGTGTGTTTTGGTGTGAGCTGCGACTGCAGAGCGAGTGAGAAAGTGAAGGAGGGAGACAGATAGAGAGAGAGAGAGGGAGGGGGGGGAGAAAGAGATAGCGGGATGGGGGTGAAATTCATGTTGATAAATCATGTGGTCAGTAGCACAGGCCTATGTTTATCTCCTGCTGTCAGTGGAGTATGGGGCCAGAGATACCGCTCACACATTCAAACACACATTCAAAAACATACACACACACATCAACAAGGACGACAGAGGACTGCTGTTACCTGAGATTTCTTGCTTTTCCTCTTTTCTGCATCCCCCATCCCTCGCTCGCCCCCCTCCCCTTTTCTTCCTCCATCAGGAGGATGTGGAGGCCAGAGATAGAGCAAACCTCCCCTTCTCTTTTTCTTTTTTTGTTGCTTTGTCCGAGCCCCCCCCCCTTCCCTGAATCCCATCATTCAGCTGTTTGTGCTGATTACTGGTTGACTAATAGACTTTAAACCTTTCTTTCTCTCTTTTGCATTTTTTTTCCCTCCCTTTAAGATCATTTATAATCAAATATAATTCCTTCTATGCAACAACAAGCAAAATTAGCATATTTTTTCTTATAAGTTTTCTTCCATGTCAATTTCCCATGGTGCTTTGCATTTTTGTTTGTGTCATTGTATACTCATATCGGGAAACAATACAGCTGTGCAGGCTTTTTTTTTTCCTTTTTTTATGGCACTTTATAAGCTTGTAATTTGAAATTGGATGAAAACATGAAAATAGCTGCTGGCTATCACAGGTGTTGAGGATTTTGTTTCTATCTTTCTGGTTTATCAAACAAAGGTCATGTTGTTACTACACGTAGTTATGTGTTTAAAAAAAAACAATGTCTATAATGATTGAGATGAGATGTTTCCAAATTTTACTCTGTGTTTTTCTCAGTATTATGTTACATAAAACTCATGACATCTTTAAAATGAATGACATTTAGTGACCTCAGGGCTCGTTTTTCTTGGTGCTCTAATCTGAAATGTGAAGATCACGGTGGGAAAATGTGTAAATTCCAGTTTCAATTTCCAAATACAAATTGACTGACAGTCTGTTTGTGAATAATGGAGTCAGGTAATAACAGTGGAGACAAATGAAGTAACTGATCCTAGTCCATGTTTGCACAACACCATTGAAACAAGTGCTAGAAATTTACCTGAATATGTGAGATTTCCTAAAAATGGACGCTCTCTCTGTGCAGCGTCGCCACACAGTAGAAATGTTAATCAAACCACATGCGAAACTTCATCACGAGTGCATGACCCATAATTAAAACAAACAGATTTAAAAGTACAAATGCGTGAAATGTGCTCATTACCATAGCAACTCATGCCATGTTAAAATACCTCTAACAATACCATATTGTTTACATTCTTAAAGTGAGAGTTTTTGCCTCATACTAACTTTTCCTGTTCCTCTGCACCTTTGATGTAGTTCCAGGAAACGGCCCGTTGTTTTTACGTCTGTTAAAAGCTAAAAAGCAGAATGAACGGTGGAGCTGTCCGTCGATGTGAAGACATATGTCAAGTTAACTTTGAGCGAGGCAGCTGTGGCCAGATGCCGATGTGGTACTTAAATCTGCCCTTATCAATATGTGCGCGTGGATCCATGTGTGTATAAGGAGACAGTGTTGGTGACGTTGGAGTCAAACACACTCAGAAACAGCAAGTTCATTTCACATTTATGTACATTTATATGTAATTTTAGTTATCATTTTTGGAACAACATAAAATGAAATAAGCACAACTGAATTTTGAGTTGATATAAAGTCAACGTGACTTAAGACTAATAGTTGTATTTAGTTATATTTTTCAAGGCAACCGGTTTTCTAGATTTCTAGTAAGTATAAAGTATAAGTGTATTAATGGCTCATTGATGTGTAACTAAACCAGCGTTTGCCCCCTAGTGGTCAAAAAATAATCCCTTCTCCTGTCGTGTCCCTTCTGTCATATGACGACTTTATAACATATGACGCATTGTTACAGATTAAACTACTCAACAGTATAAAATAGTAAAGGGTGACTCCACTTAAACCAACTACAACAGTAAAATGTTAGTGTTCAAATGGTTTAAATACAATTCTTTCATCACATAAAATGATATTTTTACGTCGTGGTTTCAGTGCTGGACTTTGACTTGTGTTTTAATTGAATATCTGGAAGAAGGACGCCGCTGCACAAGCTTTCAGCCTGTTGTACCACTGTTATAGTTAGACTGAACTCATTGATGTGTTTCACCATTTGCTCATTGTTCATGTACCAGCTACTGCGCATTATGTAGAAAGTGTGCATTTACATATGTGTGTGTGATGACACATGTCTGCAAGTGTGTGCTCTCACACTCGTGTTTGACAGTTGGGAGTGTCGCCGTGACACTGTGGCCTCTGTGAAAAGACGTGAGCCACAGTCTGTGTGCGTGTGTGCGCGTGTGCATGTGTGTGTGTGTGTGTGTGTGCGTGTGTGTGTTCTGCAACAGGCCGGTGGGAAGAGAGACAGATTGCGTTTTAACAGCCATCGCTGTCATCTCCAACAGCTGTCCTCTTCCCATTCTCTATTCAGAGAGGCTGTGTTTGCATTGTCTCCCTCATGACCTCCCTTCAAAGACCTACCGAAGAGAGAGAGAGAGAGAGAGAGAGAGAAGGAGCGAGCGAGAGAGGGCGAGAGAGGGAAAATAATTTAAAAAAAGGAAAAACTGAGACAGACCATTGGACGATGGAGAATAAAACAGAGAAATGTGCAAATGGAAGCAAAAAAAAAAAAAAGAAAAAGAAAAAGCAATGTAAGGCAGCGGAGTGAATGGAGAGAGGCTGACGCCACGACAAAGGGAACATTAGATGCCCCGGTGCTGTCTCCCATCTCTTCTGCCATCCCTCTCAATTTCTTCTTTCCCTCCCCTCTGCTCTAAATGTACTGTGTGCTCCCTTCTCCTCTCCCTCCTTTCTTATTACAACTCCACAGCCACCACCTCTCCGCCTCCCACCAACCCTTTACCCCTTCCTCCCATCTTGTATCTCTCCTCCCGCTCTTCCTCTACCTCTCCATCACCCCCCCCGTCCTCCCCCCCCCCTCCCCTCTGCTGCCGCTGCCCTGTCTCTCTCCCATGTTGTCTCTTATCAGGTAGAGGAGAGATAAGGCCCCTATCTCGCCGTGCCAGGGCTTTGACATGACGCTTTAATGCATAATAAGTTCACTCATCTTTTAATCAATGCGACCAAATGATGAATTTCTGAAGGGTTAACAGTCAGTCATTGGCAGGTTTTGAGCTAAAAACACAGAGATAAGGTCTGCCTCCGAATCAGATGAGAGGGGTGTTGGATTTTTGCGCAGACAAGTATGCAAATCAGATGTTCGTATGTACAATCGCTGTCAAAGCTCGCAAGCGTTGTCTCTGTCTCAGCAGTTTCTGAACACATCCGCTGAAATTTTTCTGTTAGCCGCTTTGCCTCAAATCTCTCGTGAAGTAGCTGCTGCGATATTTGTTGACAGATCTGAACGTGTTCTCTGTTTAATCTCTCGCTAAAGACAACATATTCATTTGCCTGGTTCGAGTTTAAAGCTGCAGATCTTAGACACCGTGTGTTCACCTACAGCTTCATTTATTCTATTCTTCAAGCTAAATTTGTCAAAATATGTTTGTATAACTTTAAAACATACTATATTTAAAGGGGATTTTGTTAGACTGAGGCTCTGCACTTCACAATATAACAATCACAATCCACAAATTATAGTCAAATGATTGTGAAAAGATTAAACTGAAGATAAATATAAAGTCAAAGAAATTTTATACTGAAGATCCTTATTTATAGCACAAAATGTAATATTTAAGTTTTATTTTATTAGTTTTCTCCAGGAGGCTTTAGTTTCAGATGCTGGTGCTGGTGCTGGTTTATTTAACTGGCGCGCTGTCTGTGTGGGTGGCCACTAAAAATACTTTGGAGTATCACCAGCGAGCACACAGGCAGGTAACCAGCTGACGTCAGCCGCTGCTCAGTCCCGTGTGTGATTGGAGCCTGGCGTACGTTTCTCTGTGTCATGATTCGAAGCTCCGTACAGAGCTTTAGAGTTTACTTTTAGTTTATTTATTTGAGAGGGACGATGCAGTTTTACACAGTTCCAGTACAAAGCATGAAACTGATGAGTTTATATATATATTGCTGATTTTCAACCCTTGTCCCTTGTTGGTCTTTTACTTGGACAGTGTCGTTAAAAAGTCAGTTTTCATCATCATAAAATCACAACACAACGCAGATATTTAAGTCAAATAAAATAATATGTGGAAATGCATTGATGATGATGAAGACAACATAAGTGATAATATCATACAATTAACTAGAACTATACAGATGTGCAGTTAACAACAGATACAATGATCTGATACAATCGTTTCACCATTTGTAAATATGAATAAAAGAAGAACAAAAAACTGTCAAATGTTCATAAAGGCTACATTTTATTAATAATAGAAGAAGAACTGGTCGAAGTCAGCTGGCTGGAGTGTCATTATGGTTTATATTTACTCACAAACAGTGAGTAGAATTTGAATTTCAGTCTGACTTTAAGGTCTTAGACTAGATCTGGGTTATTCAGGTGGATTTGAACTGATCCCAGACCAGGCAGCTTTCCCGGAGAAGCCCTTCTCCTTCCAAACCACCCAATCCGCCTTTCACTCTTCGAACTCTCCTCCTCCTCCTCCTCCTCCACTTTTTAGCATCTCCTCCCTCCTTCCTCATCCACTCTGCAGTCACCCATTCAACCTCCCTGAACCTCCTCCTCCTCTTCCTCCTCTTGATGGTTAGTTCATGGGTCACCCCGGTGACAGGGCCTGAGTTGGGAGATAAGAAGAGGCCAGAATGGCATTACTACACCCGACACTCTGAGAGGTGACACTGGGGCGGCGGCTGGATGGAGAGATGGGATGAAATAGGGGAGCGACTGAGCAGCGGAGGTGGGGGCTAATCTGCCATCGTTTGAAGTAATAATACATTAGTGATAATCATCGCTACATGCGGAGAGGGAGGAAGGACACACACATGCACATACGGACGCTGCACACAAAGACAGAGACAAACAGGCAGCAACAACAAACAGAAATACAGAAAGAGCCTGATTCTTATTCTCTCTCCGTCTCTCACTGTAAATCACAGCTCTCTGTACTTCCACCCAGCCGCTGCCCCTCCCTCCAATCCTGTGTGGATATCAGGCTGGTGCAGAAGGGCTCAGCCCAGCTGATAGCAGGTCCTCTGGGGGTTGGGGGTGGAGTACTGAGGGGTGAGACATGGGTGGGTGGAGGTGGCGGCAGTGGCAGTGTGTGTGTGTGTGTGTGTGTGGAGGGGTTTGGGAGCAGCAGCTCAGGGACTAGGTGGCTTACTCCGCTCCCTCAGATATGGAGGTCAGGGGTTAGGCGGGGCAGGACGGCCGGCGTGCTGCAGAGAAATACGACTTCTGTGTGTGTTTGCGTGTGTGTATTTGTGTCCGTGCGACTCTCTGTATCTTGCACAATTCGCCAACAATAACCGCAACTTCTGAAAACCTTAAAATGTATGTTCTGATCGACACTCTGCAGGATGTGCGCGGTTACAGCTTCAGCCGACGCACAGCGGTTCGCTCAGCAGACGAGTGTGTGCGCAGGTGTAACATCTCATAAAGAGAAATTGTCCTCTTTTCTTCTTTTTCCCAGAGTGATTGTAGAAATATAATCAATTCGGGGGACACTTCATCTTGTAGCAAAATGGCAATTTGACCCCTGCAGAGAGCGGGTCTGATGTGAGAGTGAATGGTGTATTGTCACAGCTGCAGAAATGCTTCCAAACCACATGCCAGCATTAAAAAGAAAGAAAGCAATTTCCTTTGTTTGGTGTCCACTCGCTTTTTCCTCTTGCTGGGATTTGACGACACTGGGCTGAAGTTTGCCAAAAATTAATGACGATTTGTCCAGTGATTCTTCTTCTTAAACCAAAGATTGCTTTCTAATACCTAATTTGTTGTCATAATTGCTGCTGTTTCCCTTTTAAACAACAGCTTTCAGATTAATCAACAAAACACATTAGCTCTCAGCTGCCCTCCCGAACAAACACTTGAGCATTTTCTGATCTGTTGCCTCCGCTGGCAGGACGACATCTTTGTCAGCTGCAGAAATATAACAGTTTTGTGATCTGACACCGCTAGTCGTTAAGGTTCGGTCTGGTTTAGGCAGAAAAAAAGCGACTTAGTTAGAGAAACATAATGGTTTGGGTTAAAATGAGGTTGGAGAGAGATGAGGTCGTGGTTTAAAGAAACCAACATTGACTGTTAGATGGAAACGGGAGATGAACTGTTGACCCATCCATCCAACTCAACCTTCTGCCTCTGCAGACTTTGTGACTTTTGACGGATCAGTGTTTCACTTGGGAGGATGCCTCTGTAAAGACCAAAAACCATCACTGAGCTCGTCCTATTAACAAGTATTGTCTGTGTAGCTGATGTAGAGTTAATACAGCTCCCTCCTCAGTGCCATAGTCTTTCATTTCCATGACAACACCATCTTGATGGCATGAACACCGTTTCTATCCTGGGACAAGAATGTTGCTATGGAACCATTCTACATCTTCGACCAGTGCCAAGTCTCACTTTTAAATCTATGTTTTTTTAACTATAATATAATTAAAGTTGTAGGGAAATATTCTGATGTGATTAGGCAACAAAAAACTTGGTTAAGGTCCGGGAAAGATCATGGTTACGGTTAATAGTAAGCTAACTCTCCTGCACAAGCAGCAACCCCTGAAGATGAAAAATGAAGCATCAACACTGAAGAGCCAAAAGCTGCAGTTCCTCTAATGACCACTAGAGTCCGTCCATGGGAAAATGTCCAACTTTGCAACAGAAATAAACATGTTTACAGCCTGGTGCAAAAAACAGTTTTGGTCTCTACAGCAGATTTCCTCCTTCATGACACCTGTTTATATAACTCACCTGTTTACATTTTATTAAGACTTAAAGTTCTGCATAATTGTGGGCGTGCTGCTTTGAGTGACAGGTTGGTGAGCCGTTATGCACTGAAGTCTCGGGTCCATACGCCCCTCCTCTTTGCCCATTTTTGGGATTAGCCAGGAGCTAGGTGGAGTCAGACGCTGCCAAGATGGCAACGGTGGAGCAGCTCACTCTGAGCTTCTAAACCGCTCTTCAGAAACCTGCGGGTGACTCCACTGAGGCTGCGACCATCTTTATTTAGAGAACCAAGCAGACAATTCAGAACTACGTATAAAACACACGGCTACCTGTGTTGGCATATTGCATTAATACAGGATGTGAATCATGAAGTGCAGAATTGAATCCAATATGTATGTAAATCCGAGGGATACTGGACTGGTAAAAACCCACTGGAGCACCAAAATGTGTATTAATCCACGACTGGGAATAGTCCCCAACAAATGCACCATTTCCTCCCGTTTGAATCATGTTTCCTTAAAACTACAATGCCCAGCTGTTTTAAGAAATTAATCGGCCTATTTTAAAAATGAAGCCATATATGCGTGCGCTTGTTTTTATTAATTTGTTTTCAGCAGGAACCAATGGGCTCAGGGCCACAGACATGGAAGGGCCATCAGTCTTGAGAGTCATCCTTTCCGGGATTTCTTGAATAAGAAAAATATAACCTTATCCTTTAATAATTTCAATTTTTTCCGCTGCTCTTTCCCTGTTTCCTTCTTTATTTCTTGCCTTTCTTCCTCTCTACATTGTCATCTAAACTTCTCCCTTCCACTCTTATTCTCTCATGCCTCATAGTCTCTCTCTAATATACCTTTACTATGCTCCTTCTTGCTTCTATAGTTTTTCTAACCTGTCCCCCTTCTCTCTCCCTTTCTCTCTTTCTCTCCCTCTCTCTCGCTCTCTCGCCATTTCAGCTCCTGCATTCTTATCTCTATGTTGCCGTCCTCAGTAATTATTATTATGTGCTGCAGAGATAATTCGAAAGCTGTGAGGAGAGAGAGGAGAAAAAAAAAGGGGATGAAAGAAACACTGGCTGTGGCTTCCTGGGCTGTGCTTCTCTTATCTGACCTTGGGCAGAGCCACTTATTGTTAGGCAAATCTCATGTGCAGAAAAATGGAGTGAACGGCTGTGAGAGCGAGTGAGGTGGTGGCGGCGGCGGCAGCGGCGGCGGGGGTGGGGGGCTGTGGTGGGGAGGGAAAAGGAGGGAGAGAGTGAGTAGGAGATGGATGGAGGTGGAAGGAGAGACGTCAGAAAGCAGCGGGTAGAAAGAGTGTTTTATGGCGCGATAGGGAAAGAAGCGAACGGCAGAAGAGTGGGGATAGAGGTGTAAAAATGCACAGAGAGGTAGAAACAGGCGTATAGACGTATAGACAAGGCTGGGAGATAGGGGGAGGGGAAGGGAAGAGGGAAATGAACAGAGGGTGTGTGTTTGAGACACAACGTGATGACGAAGAGCGGGAAAGAAAAGTGGAAAATGGGGGAAAGAAAAAAAAACTGGTGATATACAAATCATTTTTATGGAAAGAGAGTGAGAGAAGAGGAGTTTAATATGGGTGGGGGGGTGAGGTGGGGGGGGGGGGTATCCAGTTTTCATTGCCAAGTGAAGTAGACACTTTTGGCTTGTTCAAATAAATCCCTCGGCATGAAGAGGAGTCATATAAAATCAATTCACTTTTTGTTTGGGAAGAGAGCATGCTCAAATTTGTCTATGCTAAATTGTACTTCTTGTTGTACGTGAGCTTTGATTTGTGCCTTTCTATTCACTGTTGACTACACTGCATGGCCTGTAGCTGCCTATTATCTCTCCGTAACCTCTCCATAGTGAATAAATATTATATTGCCATGACATACGTGTCTAGCTTTTCAGAAAGTGTGCTCATTGAACCCCTCGGATTTCTTTGCATCCACACAGTTAACAGTTAACTCCACGGCGGCGGAGTTGCTCCAGGTGATATTCTTTTTTTTGAAGTTAACATGTGTGGCTTAAAGCTGCACAGTGAGCACGTACACTCGTGAGGGAGAGGGGGGCATAAATTCCCATCAGTGGCATCCGGGCCCATGAGGGGCTGATGTGTGGCCTTTTCCGCCGCTGCAGCTCAGCTTCCTTTAATTACAACCCATTCTGCAGGAACAACAGGCTGTCCTTCCACCAGATTTAAAACGACCTGCTCCAAGTAATTAATCGGCCGGTGTGTCCTTCACAAGGTGCAAAGGTGTCGCCTGTGCATGTGTGTAGTCGGGTGGGAATGTGTCATACTCTGTTCAGATTCACAAGAATGAGAAGAAATCATCACTGAAAAATGAGATACATATCATTTGCTCGGTTGGTCAGAGGCAACGCAGTATTTTAATCAGTGGTGGAGGAAGTATTCACATCCTTTACCAAAGTAAAAGCAGTACAAGAACCATGGAAGAATACTCAGAAGTAGAAGTCCTGCATCCTGCAAAAGTACACAAATATTAGCAGCATAAAGTACCTGTTCCTCTGAGATTTTCTAATAAGTCTATTATTTTTTAAATCTGTTTATGAGCCAGAGCTACAACGGTTAATTGATTAGAAAACCAAAAGAACAAATTAATATTTTTAGTAATTTGTAATGCAAAAATACTGAATGTTTGCTGGTTCCAGCCTCTAATATATGAGCATTTGCTGCTTGTCCTCATGTATGAGTATATGAGTATAAAGTAAATGAAGTACTTTTTAGTTTGGACAAATAAAATAGGCAGTTTTAGGATGTTACTTTGGGCTCTGGCGAGTTTAGATTGATGTTTTTAACAGTTTATCTTTAATTTTTTACATTTCCTAGATTCATAGACACTTAAGGAATTAACAAAATGATATTTTTATTTGATACCAAAAATGTGGCATAAATGTAAATAAAATGCCAAAACAGATTTGAAATGCATTCATAACATGTCATCCAGCTGAATAACCACCTGATAATCAACAAATAATCAATTAATAATTCAACCCAAATCAGAAGTGAGCGATAATAAATCAATAAGACAAACATGAGCAATCGATTATCAACAGATAAGTAATCAATTGTTAAGAAATTAGCGATCAGTCAAAAACAGACTAAACATTTCAGAATCCAGACTCAATTATAAGAATAGTAGAAATGTTTAATCAGTTTCAAATGTGACACAGAGGAACAGCTGAAACATCACACTGTGCTATTTTGGAACATCACATTAAATGTGATTTACCAGAATTAGGTTGTTCAAGTCGTAGTAAACAAATAGAAAACAGAACAAGCAGATTAAAAGCATAAAGCTGAAAAGACGGAGAGATCTTCCCCCCAGCAATCCTCAGAGAATACCCAACTGACTTTTTCAAAACCTGACTTCTCAAACCCCCCCCCCCCCCAGGTACCGCAGCCCCATTACGTAATTATTCTCCTCAGCAACTACACCACATAAAAAAACTGCTTTTCTTTTCTTGTTCTACTATGAAATATGTGTTGTCTGCACCTGCACATTTGTCAAGAACATACGTTTTATTGAAGTTGTGCATAGTTCAGGGAAAGTTCACACAACCTGTGTTCCATTATCCTTGGTTAACACTTGAGCGCTGCTAGCCTGTGAAACATACATTATAGAGAAGGGAGAACATTTCTCCCACACTCCCATTACTCTCGGTCTCTTACCTGTCTTCCCCCATCTGTCTGGCAGACAGTGTTTACCGCCATCCAGCATCGCAAAGCAAACCTTCATGTCATTTTTGCAAACTCCCTCAGCCTGTCGGTTGTTAGTTTGGTCACAAACACGCTGCAATTTCATAAAGTTCACATCATTTCTCCAACCACTTCTCCTTCCTCTTCTCCGCTCTCCTCTTCCTACCCTCCACTTCAGTGTCAAATCCACAGATTTTAAGCGCTCACGCTGTGGAAGCCCATTACCGCTGGCAGGTAAGTAACCTGCAGAAAAATGGGTTGCCACCAGTCAAAATAAGAGAGAAGCCTTGGATGCTCTCCACTGGGCAGCTGTTGGGTATGAATGTTGTTGTGCACCGTGCAAGGAAAGAGGTAATAGTGTTAGGACCCACACTCATTTACATACTGCATAGGTGTCTCTCTGTGTAGGGTTGCATTATTATGGCTGCCATGATTATTTTGCTGAATCTTGAGATCATGACTGTGATTATTAAAGACGCCATCCGATGACAATCAAGTATTTAACCTTGTTAACATGTCCATACCATGTTTTTTATTATTTTATATAATACAAGACATATCATGAGAGAAATAATCAGTTTCAACGCCATGTCTGAGTATTTCCACCTTGGTACTGCAGTGAACCAAAATAAACCTAAAACTTTCTCAGTACATAGATTTATAGTTTGAATTAGCACAACCACTAAGACTGTGTCAGCCATTGCTAGTTACTAGCTAACAAACAAGATAAAGATGCTAACTACGCTAACGGTTCTGATATCACTCCTGACTGAGGCTCAAACGTGTGTTTCCTCTAACGCTAACGCTCTTTCACCAGTCACCGAAACCACGTCAGTGCAGAGAGCGAGAGTTTGTATTAGCACAGGTGCTAACACTCTGTCAGCCACTGCCAAGTTACAAGCTAACAAACAACATACACAAATAAACGTTTACCGTCCTGATATATCTTCTAGTCGCCGAATTTTGGTGCAGAACAAACTCCTCAAAAACTCTCCGACGTTTCCTTCAACAACCTTCTTGATTCACACTGCTCTTTCACCTGTCAGCCTCCTAGCGTAAGCAGCGGTGGTGCGAGGGCACAATGTCATCCAAATTTCACAATGAGGAAGTGAGTGTAGATGTGTTTCCAGCCCCAGTTTTCACTTTTTTAGTGTGAAAATCATATTAAACAACATATTGGAGTCTTTCACACAGTTTGAAACATGTCTGGAGAGGAACTTTAATCTGTTTTAGGGACCAAAGAGCAAAGATACCACAGCTTGTCATTTTTACACTTTGGTTTAAACAAAAAAGAATTAGTTAATTAATGAATTTGTTTGTTTTTTGTTGTTGGTGCCGGTAGGTGGATTTTGTTACTGTTAGACAGAGCAGTTGAGCCGTTTACCCGTTTCCAGTTGTTGTGCTAACCATCTCCTGGCATTTAACCGACACATATCAAAGTGGTAACCTGACACGCCAGATGGTTTGCGACACAGAACCATCTGCGAAGGCTTCATTGGAAACCGTTTGGAAAAGGGCAGGCAATTAAAATCAAAACTTGTCAGGTGATTGGACGAACCATCTGTCTATCATGTGATGTAGTAGGAAGAGGAAACACAACACAACAAGCCGCGGTCTGAGGCGCTTTGAAAGCTAGTTAGCATGTCGGTAGATGATTCTTGCCGTCTCTACGACAGCACTTCCTCCCTCAGAGGACGCCGATTGGTCCAAACCGCTGTTTAGCATGCAGCTAAACAGACGCGACGTTTCCCTACGTATAACATGCAGTTTCATTATTATTATTTCTTTATATTTGCAGGTTTCCAGCCTAAAGGACGGCCGAGCACGGAGGGGTGATCACTATCACAAACACACCTGTGTAACAGTAAGACACAACATATTTCACCACCATCATCTTCATTGTTATTATCATCATCATCACTAATGCAATCAACAGCACCAACCTCCCATGACCTCTCGCCCTGCGATCACCAATCTGTCCTCTTCAGAGCCTCTGGGACCCCTGTGTCCTCTGCACCATGAGTCGCCCCCCCCCCCCCCAAAAATCACATCTTCACTCACCCCCCTTTCCTGGTCCTCCTCTCCCTGCAGTCCACCCCTGCCGGCTGCTCAATTCAGCCTCTTTAACCAAGGAACAAACAAACAAAACACCCTGGGGTAATGAGGCCACCTCTGGGAATAGACAGTGAAAAGGAGCCTTGCGTATTGATGTGGGATTGACCATTATTGAAGGAGAGGGGAAAGAAAAGGAGGGAAAAATGGATATATGGAGAGAGGAGCTCTGATCTGATGGAGTGGATTGAGCTGTCTGCTGCTGTTGGGGTGACAAAAAAAAAAAAAAAAGGTGACAAGACAAAACCCTGATCAGTGACTCAGGCAATAAGATAACCACCTTTGGGCTATTGTGGTCGGAGCGGTGGTCTGGTTTTAACTGGGGCTTTCCCACACTATGAACAGGATGGTGTGTGTGTGTGTGTGTGTGTGGACGGAGGGGTGATGTGACCGCAGTGACCCACGGGTGTAGAGCAGCGTTGCCCCCTCATCAGCTCACATGATGACGGCAGGCTGATTGTTCATTCAGTCGCACACAGCGGTGGGACGACTGAAGCGACAACACAGCTGACACTAGAGTTTGATAATTCATTAACGTACTCGAACGCACCTTGAACGTGATAAAGGATTCATAGCAGCGAAACACAAATACAACGATATGAAACGAGTAACAGGAAATTGCAGGTTTAATTCTTCTGATTAATTAAAGAGTTGTTGAAAAAGAGTTTTTTTTTGGGGGGGGGGGGGGGTTTCACAGTGGCCAATTTGTCTCAAATATAGAAAGTAATTCTTAACACTCACTCTTAATGAGAAAGACGTGTGTCCCTTTTTGAGGAGCAGGCTGCAAAGAGGTCAAATAGAAAGCCGCCCACAACTACAACAACTCTGAAGATGAGCTGAAAAGACTCTAAATATAATCCACACTCACAAAATTATATATATATATATATATATATATATATACATTAATCAAACAGAACTGATCAAGTAATTGTTTTTTGAAAAGATAGTAGATCAAGTATTGGTTTCCCTTGTTGCAAAGCTAATTAACCTCCTCCTACGATGGCTGTTTATTTCTTTTTTCTTTAATTCTTTATGAGTGCTTCAGATCCGACCCTCTTGGATTAAAGGAGTCATGGTGTTCTTTTATAGTGTGCAGCCTGTAAACATCAAGTACTGTTCTGTTGTTCGGTGTGTGTGTTTTTTGTTTTATTTGTTTTCATTTTTACAGTGGAAGGGGTGTTGATGGCACAGTCGACTAACAAAATGTCAGCGTGTGGAGATCTTTAGATTAAACGCGGCTGCACGAATGCGACTATTCTTCCTGCCTGACACCCTGAGGTGGAGGTGCGTGGAGCATTTAACTTGCAAAATTGTTTATATGTTTAAATAAAACAGAGGGAACTTTACCTGCAAATAATGAGATAGAGTGGTGCGACACTGTCTCCTACAAATACGTTTAACCAATCGAGTTACAGGAGTTTAGGCCACGTTCAGACTGATGTCAGCACAACTGAGCGTCCACAGCAGGGACGAGCAGAGACAAGAACTCTAAGACTGCCAAGACAATCCTTCTGGGTAGAAGTCCAGACTAGAAGTTGTGATTCGTATCTTCCCGCCGCTTCGAAATTGTGCCGCAAACAATCGCACTTTTTGTTTAGTTTTTATCGGACACCTCTGTTATTGACGAGGTCTTTGTCTTTAATTTATGTTTTATGTGGCAGAGCAGCAGCTTGGAAACGGCTTGGAAGTGACTGCTGGTTAACATGTAGTCTTAAAGCTGGGGTACGTAAAACATTTCACATTTCTTCTTATATTTCTTTAAATTCTGTTAACATCCCGAGAGCAATATGAATAATCTAAATCTGCTCTCTCTGACAGTCACATGGATATAAAAAGTGATTGGATGGTCTAACCTGTCTGTCAAACTGCCCTTGACCATGTTTCAGAGTCTAGCCAACCACTAAGCGGCAGGTGAGGGAGACAGGAAGTCGCACAGGAAGTGGACAGTGGACAGTGCAAGAAGCTGAACAACTGAAGGAACAGAAAGGCCTAAAAAGCGACGCAATGGTGGCTGTGTTTCTGTTATACAGGTAATTAACTTGTTTGTTTGTTTGTTTTTTTTGGGGGGGAGTTAGCTGCTTCAGCTGTTTAAACATATACCAACATATGTTTTATGTAAGCAAGGTTAGCTATGCTAGTAGACTGTGTGGCTAGCTTAATGTTCACACACGTAACGTTGTAGGCCTTGTATGTAATCTGTGTAGTCCGCTAATATCTCCAGGATCGCCTCCGACGGCTTTAACGTGCTACATTCCCGACATTATTTCATACTTGTTTCGTTGTCTGACAACAGAGACAGAGACGCGACGACGGCATGAATATGCTAATTACTGCGTTACATCAATTAGTCACGTTTAGCGGCTTTTCCAGCAGCTTTAGCTACTTTCCAGTGAAAGTGGTTGTTTACAGCGTTTACATTGACCATACATTGTCCATCCATAGACTAGGTCCTGACCTTGTCTTGTCTCAGATATTACTGGTCTCCTTTTAGCTGAACAAGGAATTATTTGTTTATTCCGTTTTCGAATCAGGAAATCCACATGAGGTTCCACACGCAATGTTGTGAAATGAAATTTACCTAAAACAAGATTTAAACAGCTTTTTATTAACTTTGGAGCCAATGATGCTGATAATTGTTACAGCCATCATTTGTGGAAGGAAATCTCATTATGAGTTTTTTTGTGTTATTATCTTTGCTCATCAGTAATCCCAAAAGTGTTGGGAGTGTGCACACGTTTGCCTGCAAACGAAATGTTCGATTGTTAGTTTATTAAACTGCAGCATTTCTGGGAAAATAAGTTCAAAGACCGGGCTGATCAGGGCCACACGCTTCTCTACCTGCTTCATACTGATACCGTGCCCCCTAAAGACAGCATTAATTAGACTGTGGCTGATGGCTTTTTGTTGTGCATCATGTCTTCTCTCATTTTTCCCGCCTCTTTAAAAACATGTTGTCTAATGGAAGAGAAAGCCGATTGATAAGCGTCTTAAATGTGTGAATAAAAAAGACGCTATTTTGGTTTTATTTGCTTTTAAACATGTTCGATAAACAAAACAAAAAAAAAAGAAATCGCTAGCTTATGTTTTTCTATGGCTTCTATGGACATGTGAACCTCGGAGGCGTGGACGGCGTCGCGGCGCTGTATGGAGAGTGTACGTGCCGCTGAAGGCCAGGGCCAGAGTGAAGGGCAGCTGCCAATGCTGGAACCTGTGTGACAGTTGTAAATGACTGGCCCGATCGGCTCCTTGTAGTAATTATCTAAATGGGCTCATTCAAAACCTCTTCATTGTGGAATCAGTTAATTAATTAGCTGTTTCACTGACAGGATAATGGTGAGAGCATGCTAAATAGATTAGTCTGGAACTTGATTTATCGTTGCAAGGCACCCCCCACCCAACTCTGTTTATCGCCACCTCTCACCCCCCCCTCCCTTCTCCCTCGCTCTCTCCCTGTGTTTTCCTCTTGTCTTTATAGCATCTATAACAGCCACCCACCTACTTGCTGAAACCCCCCCCCCCCCCCAACTCGATACAAAGCTGCCGAGCTGATAAGGCGGAGAAATTTGGAACCAACAATGTTGAGTTGAGAGGAAAAGTGATATCTGGCAGAGCAGGTGTTGAGTTCATCCACTATAATAGAACGAGCACAACAGAGAGAGAGAGACAGGTAAGATCACACGTGTGTCTCTGAAGCGTGTTTTGTTGAATTTACAGATCAAAATCACAAATGTTTATCTCGCTAATAGAAGGAACAATGTAAGAAACAAATGTTTAACTTCTACCTGTCTGATTACATTTTCATCTTATCGTGGTTTGTTTACGAACCGAGCTCCTCCGCTGAACGTGTGTCACAACACAGACCTGCTTCCTCAAAGTAAAGGGAAGTCAAGCCTGGATATATTTGTGTACAGAGAGATGTCAAGTTAATTCCTTTAATATGAAAAACAAAGTGGACTGCAGTCACATCTGCCTCTTAAACTAATCTTCAGGTTTCTTTATTCATGATGTGACATTTATATTTACTGTTATATTTTATCAATTTGAATGTTTTCTTTTTCTTCTCCTGCTCCTCTCACTCTCTGCGCGATGTGTTCAGGTGCTTCTATGATCGAATGCCCAGAGTGTGCTACATGATCATTTTTTTAATTAATCACACATTATTTTAAGAGCGGCGGAAAAAGGTACGAATCACAACATCCGGTTAGAAATCAGGTTAGAAACAAGGAGGCTGATCGGATTTCGATCAAAACCCAAATAATCAGTTTCTTGGAACTAGATTTCACGACAGGGACTTGAAATCAGAACTTCAGGCCTTTATCGTGTCAGTTGATATCGTGCTTTAGTACATGTACATGTAGATAGACAGAGAATAAGCTTCACTTCCGCCTTTTATTAAATTAAATTTGGAACTGTTCATCCATATCTCAAGTCTTATTCTCACCGTTTAATGTGTTTTATTTTTTATTTCACGTTTATGTTTCTTTTATGTATATATATATATATATATATATATTTTTTTTTTTATGTTTTATGTAAAGGATTTGAATGATTTTTTTTTTATTGAAAATCCTACTGCCACACAAAACAGTACAGTGTGGTTTCAGGTTGCAGTAGGTGACTGAAGCACTTGGTCGGGCTTAGGGAAAGACCGTGGTGACCACCCGGACCTCTGCCTCGCTACATAAAGGGCACACTACCTCCTGCTCATAAGTCCTGGAAGATTGGGCGGATAAGCTTGGAGCTTTCTTGGGGCAGTTTCCCACTTTGCCCCATTGGTAATCCCCCCCTGTCGACTGGACTGGGATATTATTTGGGTGCAAACACAGTGAAATAAAACTACTTTACTTTAACCTTTGTCCTTTTTTTCGGTATTTTAAGGACTGAAATCTCTTTTTCCTCTTCCCTTCCTGTAAATCATTACAGTATTTTTGATGACTCATCTTGAACTCCGACACATTTTTCCAATCCCGTGTAATTTTGGATGACTAGCTGACCCCACTCATCATTTAAAACTGCACCTGACCCGTTAGCTTGTGGGTTGCAGTCGCTGGCGGAGCAATATAATGGGACTCAGCAATCCACGGAGCAAGCTGTCAGCAGTATTTATCTGTTTCTTTGGTAGAAAGTAGCTCGAAGTTGGGTGAACCAACCCTTTTAATACCATTTTATTTCCCTCAAGCAATTAGGCACTCAACCTCCAGCTGCTTGACCACAGCAGCTCGCGAAGCCTATAGAGCGGTAATATATCATTTCACCGAAACTGTGTTGCTTGGATACAGCTTGGGCCCAAGTTTAATTCCTTCAAATGAAGACATTAGGAAATGCTGCAAAGAGGAAATAAACATAGACACATTTAAAATGTTTATACATCCAAACACTCAAAACATCTTTTGTCACTTCATTTTCTGCAAAAACTCTCACATGCAGCTTGAAAAGCGTCATTTGAATAATTTCTCATCACATAATGAGATCACATCAAGTGCTATGTATAATATATATATGTATGTATATATATATATATATATATATATATATATATATATACAGTATATTCTCCTGCATTGCCAGAGCTGTAGCTCAAGTGGATCAAGCACAATGACGAGTCATCCACTTAATAATAATAAAAATTATTTGCAACTTCAAGTGCTCAGCCCTCCCTGTTTTAGTCTTTACACTGCTCACACCTGCAAATGATACAGTAGGCTGACAGTGTGCGTTAGCCTCTGAATTGAACTAAAATGAAATGAATTTCATTGAACTCAACGTGCTTGATGGTCTGACACCGCATCAGAAATAATAAAAGATTAGTTGTTGGAGTGTAACTACATTTCAATACCTGTAAAGAGCAGAATAAACACGACCTGAACATATTTGTAGTCAAAACACTCAAATAAAAATCTCACATAGTTTACAGCAGAGAGAGAGAGAGACAGAGAAAAACAGGGCTATTTGTAATGTAAGGTAAAATCATACAGTTGAAGGCACTTGTGCTTTGAATGACACGTCGGGTCAACTCTTGGCCAACTCTCTGCAAAAAATAAAAAAAACAAAACCCTCTAAATTGGTCCTGCTAATGTTTTCACGTGCCGGTTGTGATAAGCACATAGAAGTAAAAACACCCACACATCAGATTAACACAAAGTCACATGAAGCAAATGACAAAAAATCAGATGACAAAATGTTCTTCAGTCAGGGGAAAAAAAGACAGACGTGGGGTGTTTTGGGGGTGGGGGGTGTGTGTGTGTGTGTGGGGGGGGGGGGGGGTAGGATTATTGAGACACAGAAAGAGTGTGTAGAGAAAAAGAAGAAGGTGTTATTGAGAGCACTGGAATCACTTGATTAATCAAGAAAGAGAGGCAGAGCTCTCTCCTGCCGATGTCCAATCAAAGCTGGAGCAGCTCTGGGCGCTGCACGGCGGGCCAAATCCTCTTGTTGCTCCACCAGGAGCATGAAAGCCAGGAGGGGAGTCTCCTTTTGTCCGCACAAAGGCAACCCTAACGCGCTTTCACTGCGACAAGGAATGGGAGGGCTGTTTTGGAGGTGGAAGGAGGAAGGAGGAGAGGGGAGGGGAGGAGGGGGGGGGGGGGGCTGAAAAACAGCCAACAAGAGGTGCGAATAAGATGCCCATTCATCTCCCGAGCTTTACACTAATTCCCCCGACCGTCTCCTTTTCTTTCCTTCGTCTGCTCCGCCACAAAACAACAAACAGCGAGAGGGAGTGAAAACACAAGGATCTAGGGGGCTTAGAGCAGACGTGTAATCCCTGCCACTTCTGACCCTCCATCGGTGTGTAAGTCCCTGACCTCCCCATTGAGGGGCTTGGATGTGTGACTAAAGGACGGGTGACCCTTCCGCACACACATTTGCACTCACACACACACCCTATTGCCCCCAATGCAGCCCCTCACTCACACACCCCACACTCCAAGCCTTTCAAAGAGCTGAGCTAAGGAATTCAGGCTTTGGAACACCTCCGCGGCGCTGAAAAGAGTGAGTCTGTGAGGAGTCTATAAGTAGGGCCAGGCCTGATCGTGTTTCTTTTCTCCACCATTTAATTCGTCTTTAGAGGCCATCTCGTTAACACGATCTTCCCTCGCTTTTTTCTTACCTCCGTCCCCTCAACGAAAGACGTCCCCCTCCCCTCTCCATCTTGCCCGACTTCAAAGGTCCCTGCCAGCCGAGGAAAGAAAGTCACCTCTTTCTTCCATTCAGCCTCTCTCGTCTCTTCTCGTTCCTCTTTTCTTGCCGTGGCTTTCTTTCTCTCCTCTCCTCCTCGCTTCTTCCCTAAAGCGGCCGCAGAGAAATCATCTCACTTTCTGCCGATGCTTTGCATTTGAAAAAAGGAGTAATTAGCCAGAGGCCACGGGGGGGGGGGCTGAGCGGAGGAGGCGTTGAAGGGAAAAGAGAAGAAGAAGAAGGTCCCCCCCCCCCTCCTCTCCTTGCTTTCTGCCCCCCTCACCCAGCCCTATCAAACCTCTACCTACACATCCTGTACCTACACGTCCTCTGCATGTGGCGCCGGTGGGCGACTCTGCAATGGGAGAAAGACTCTGTTGCACCTGATGTAAGCTGATGAGCGTCAGGGGCCCTTGAACATGCCAGAGATTACACACATTAACAGTCTCAGGGGCCCATGTGAGCTGTTTTTAAGGAAGCCCCCGAATTTTTCTGCAGCAGCCCTGGCTGCAGTTCAGTTCACGCTCACAAGATCTTTCTTTTTCTTTTCTTTTTCTTTTTTTACAGGAGCAATGTTTCTATTTCCTTTGCGACATAAAGAAAAGCAGTGAGGATACATACTTTAAAAAAAAAAAGAAAAAAGTTACATGCCTGGATTATAAGGCACTATTCTGTCCGAACATTGTCAAAAACCAAAATCCTATCACGGTTATCTCAGTTCAGCGTATTTCATTTCAGGACCCGGTGCTGTCCCCTCTGTGTTGCTTCAATTCATTCACTGTGTGACAGTCTATTTTAATAATCTACATGCGTATAGCCATAAGGCAGAGATAGGCTCAGCCCAAGCATATCTAAAGGTGCAGTGTAATCCTGTAATATGCAGAGTAGTGAGGAAAATTCATTCTCCCCTCACGCCCATCGGGGTCTTAAGCCCCCTGATGCAGCTGATAGGGATCCGGTGTTATCTCCACAACACAGAGCAATTTAACACACTCACCCCGCCGCTCCCACACGCACACACACACACACACACGCCCACGCATGTAAAACCAGAACTCAACCTCATGACCACCTTCAGCACATGCACACACACACACACACACACACACACACATTTGCACACAGCTGCTTCACGACAAAACGAATATTCAAATGCTGAAACACTGACTCTGTCGTTCACTCAATGTTTCTGTCTCTAAATCACAGTAAAGCTGCAGCACACACACACACACACACACACACACACACACACAAATGAGTTGCTTCCTTTGACCCTCTCCTCCTCATTTACTCTCTTACCTTCGATTCACCAAAGTAAAGCGCCACAATGACAAACAGAGGCAGGATCTTCCTACAGAGATAATGTTTTTCTATTATCTTTCATGATCTGAAATTATGTTGAAATTCAAAAAAAAAGGGTGAAAGTTCAGTTAAATAATCTCTGGGGATTTTGGTTTTTGAATGAATGAAAAGAGGAGAGGATACAAGAGAGGAAATAATGATAGAAGAGGAGAGGAAAGGAAACAAGGGGAGAGGAGAGGAAAGGAGAGTAGAGGGGAGAAAACAAGAAGAGAGGAAACAAAATGTAATGATATAAGAAGAGAGAAAATGAGAGGAAACAGGAGGAGAGGAGCGCAGGCCCTAGAGAGCATGAGGGCTTATCCAGAGGAGAAGATCAGGGGACCTGGATGTTGGTTTAGTCTGGCTCTCTCTGTTTGTATTGTCTGCTTTGGTTGCTGTTGTTTACTCAAGCTTATATCTCTGTTTTATCTGGCGAAAAGTTTGTCTGCTGTTCTGAATCTGAGCGAATCTCTTCGCTTCGCCCGTCTCGAGCGTTTTTCGAGGACGGCGCGCTGTGTTACAGCCGCTCCAGCCGCTCCATCTCCTGCGCAGGTTTATGTTTATTTCAGCGGCTTTAAATTTCAGTGATAATTCTCCCTGCTCGTGCCTAAATCAATATTCTTTCCGTGATGTGTTTGTTTTTCTGGAAGCTGACATAACTTGGCACGTGAGTGAGGACGAGTGTTGATCCTTGGTATGGCGCATATGGGCCGCGGTGTTAATTCTTAGCACTGTAGATCCTGCGGTGTTGATTGTGTCCTGTGTTGACTCTGGAGAAGCGCTGCTTGTTGATTCGGTTGTGTACATCTGCTGTCAGGGCCCCCAGTGGTGGCCTGCTAAACGAGAAGAGCCTGTCTGGCAGGGCAGGGTTGTTTGTCTGCTTCCAAACATATTGATCTCCTGCAGAAGGGAAAACATTAGCGATAGCGCCTGCACAGGCTGGGCTGGAGGTGGGTAAATAGCTTTGTCAGGTCTGGTGAGCCTTCTCTGCCTTGTAGGAAATGAATAGCAGGTGTATTTGCTGAGTGTTTGCAGGAGGGAATCTCCTGCCAGGCTGACAAGGCGGGCAGAACGATGGGGTGTCACAGCAGACCCCCGCCCCTTTTCTGGGTCATTAATGTGTGTGTGTGTGTGCAAGTGTGTTTTTAAGTGTGTATGTCCCTGCAAATAGATCCAGTGAATTTCACATTTTCCTTCGTCTACGCAGTAACGACGTTACTTCCTGATGATTCATTCAATAGATTCAACTGTGTTTTTCTTGTTTTTGCCAATTTGGTATTAAAACATATTCAGTTTATCGGCTTCATTGCCCAGAATCCCAGAACTTAATTAATTGTCTTTGCTCACTATGTCCATTTAAACACAAACACATGCAACAGACAGACAGAGCGAGAGAAGGAGTCCAGGATATGAATATTTAACAGTAGCCTCTTGCAGCGCAGGGCCTGCTAGTCATTGTCAAATAGGACTTAATCTTTTCAATTTCTGGGTGCAAATATTCACACTGGCCACTGTTTGTTGCTCAGATTAATGAGGCTCTCTGCCCATAATCCTCTGCTGCTAATTCAAGTGGCCGCCGGTGCGGTTAGCCAGGGGAGGACGGGATGCTGAGAGCACATACACAGCCGAGATTATTTCACCAACCCCCCCTTCTCTCTCTCTCTCTCTCTCTCTCTCTCCCTCTCCCTCTCTCTCTCTCTCCCTCTCCCTCTCTCTCTCTCTCCCTCTCTCTCTCTCCCTCTCTCTCTCTCTCTCTCTCTCCCTCTCCATGCCTTCTGCCTCCTCCCTTCCTTTCCTGCCCACAGCCTTCCCACTCTGCTGAGCTGAGTCCAGTTTTAATTGACAGAATCATCTGTACACATCTGACCAATGGAGACGCTTGTGTGTATGTATATATATATATATATATATATATATATATATAAAGATTAATGTATTATTTATTATAATGGATATTTGAAAGGAAAATTAAGGAGGAATACAGTGAGAGTGAGTGGGAAAATACAAATGCATCAGATAATTTGATCAGGATTATGAAATAATTTCTGTGGTGTTTGTTTACATCTTGTAGCAGGAATTATGTAATCATCATTTTGTCCTTGTAACCACTGGTAATCCAGCTGGCTTCTAGCCCACTCAGCCTTCAAGGAACACATAGTAAACCCCTTTCTAAATAATTGTGACAAATATCTCCAATGATGGAAAATTGTTTCGTATTTATTTTTGGTATTTCCATTGAAAAGCCACGACATGTTGAGTTCAAGGGAACGGCCTCTGAATAGATGATTAAAGCTCCTTCATCCGGGGTTTCGTACCGTAAATGTCTGTCAGTTGCTGATCCTGCCATGGGCAGTCCAGATGACCCTCCTGATCCTTCCTCACGGTGGCTGAGATGAGGTCAAAGGTCAATGCCACACACACACTTACACACACACACTTCCTCACTCCTACTCTACCTCGGAGGTGTAAAACATCCTCTCAGTCATCTGTTTCCACCCCTTCTATTTTCTCTGTTTTTTCTTCCCAGGAAACGTCATCCTCCTCTCCTCCTCTCCCATCCTCCTCTCCTCTCCTCCTCTCCTCTTTTGGTTACTAACCAGAGCTCTTTAACTAAAAGCACCTTCAATCCATTGCTTGGTCCATTAGTGCCGCCAGATGGGGGAGGCTGGGTCCTGGCGGCTGTGTGTGACCCTACTCTGATTAATAGAGTAGGTGAGGGCAAAGGTGCAATGCACACCCCCATTCATTACCTCATTAGGATGGCCCACACTGAAAGGTGATCTCCCTCATTATATCTCAATGACAAGGGCTGAACTCAACACAGTGTGAGCCACCCAGTCAGGCTTTTACTCTATAACACAACTACCCAGATCCCGTCCACCTGTCCTTTTTTTCTCCACTGCTCCACACGAAGTAACACCACTTTACCCAGCGGTCGACTGCGGGAGGGAAACTCAACCTGATCTACAGTTATGCACAGTGACTTTGTGACTCGTGCTCACCTGGAGCTGAATAATGCTCCCAATTATCCATTCACAGTAGCATCAGGTGTGTGTGTGTGTGTGTGTGTGTGTGTTTGTCTGCATGCATGCGTCACATGTGATTTAGTCCTCGCAGGGTGAAAGGTGACTGTGGTTGTTTGAATTAGTTCTTTATGCTGGGTAATTGAGAAGGGTGTATATTTGTGAGTTGAGATTCCTGCCATGTTTGTTTTTTTCCCCCTGACGATAACTTCCCACTTTAGCGTGTCCTTCTAATCAGAAGACATTTATTCATACCGGCGCAGATTCCTGTTGAGCAAAAAGCGCTTCACACAAAAGTAATTCCATCTTTCAAAAATAAGTTATTAATTCACGACGAATTTGAAAAGGTAAAGCTGAAAGTGTGGGAGGGAAAAAAGAAAGAACTATTTTGTTTGTGGCTATAAAAAAAATTTAAAAAAGCATCACGCTTGAATTTTGAAACTCAAAAATACAAAGAAATTACTGAAAAAATGATGTTAACTAGTCCTCACATGTAGATTTTTAAATCGCATCCTGTCTGTTCAGATTGGCTCTTTGTGTTCTTTGTATTTTGTCTTAAAGGACACAGGTGGCAATATTCAACAAATCCAACCATCAATGAAGAGATCCGACCCTGTCTCCTATAAAATGACATTTCAACACAAGGGGAATTGCAACAGCAAATACATTTTGTAGGAAATGTAATCGCTGGCTGGATTAGATCCCAGAGGCAACAACAGGTTGTTTTTTTTTTAATGAGAGAAGAAGCACATTTATTAACAGCTGCAGAATCACCAAGAGGTTGTTGGGGCGGATGGAGGGTCGTACAAAGAGCACGACTATCACCCCGGGGTTCAGGTCCAGAGCCCTGTCTGTGGTTCGGGCAGCAGAAGTGCAGCGGTGAAGGACACAGAAAGATTGTGGTTTTTGTTAAATGTAAATAAAGACGTGGCTGGAGTCTAAAACAGATGGAAACCGTACAGCAAGATTGGCTCTTTTGGTTTGTGTCTGTGAACATTTTTACTAATACGTTCATTGCGAATGTTTCCTACAAATCGTTTTAGCTGCTGCAGGTTAGTTGTAGCTTTATAAATCTTTCCAAAAACTATTAAAAACACATGAATGCGCCTCACTGCTGCACTCAGTCCATCTGACCATCTGCACCGTCCTGCTGCCTTTAATACTCACTACAGCACCGAACGTGTATTAATCCGCAGCTGAAAATAGTCCCCAACAAAAACTCTATTTACTCCTGTTTGAGTAAAGTTCGCTAAACGCTTCGGTGCCCAGCTGTGTTAGGAAATTACCAAAATTATTCTAGAAATCAAATTGTATTTTTGTGACTCATTTTTTAATTTTAAATGTATGTCTGTAGGTTGTGCTGCTCCTGAAAACTCCTCCTACACAGTTCCTTCGTCTCGACAATTTTTACAACTAACGTCACGAACACGCCCACTTGACGTCCGGATTGGTCGGGGTGTGTCGGAGGTGGAGCTCTCTCTCTCTCTCTCTCTCTCTTCTTATTCCTCACACCACTACCTCTTTTTAACTTTTCACGCGAACAATGAGCGCCTCCCAGGAGAGGCTGTCCTAAAGTTTACGCTGTGATCCGCATTCGTAAGATTCATTCACCATCGAGTCAAAAAGACTTGCAGAAAAAGGCACAGAGTGGGATACAGCTAGACTGCAGGGTTTTTTTTTACACACACACACACACACACACACACACACACACACACACACACACACACACCTCCCTCCTCCCATGAGTGTGACCATCCGGAAAAATTATGAACACTTAGATGTGGTTGGACGACACAATTAATTCTTACTCAGCCCCCAATGCATTGTTGGTTTTTGGTCTTTCAACGGCATTTGCTGACGGTGAGAAAAAAATGTAGAATAACACTGGCGCTATCGTCTTTTAACATTTACTGAACAGTGGCCGCTGTGGGATCATGGTAAATGTTAGAGTCTAGTGTTACAGCCATAAAATCATCACACCGACTCAGTGATGTAAGTTATGCAGCAAGTAGTGCAGGTCATGGTAACACGTTACAGCAAGACTGCCCTGTAAAGGATTTATAAATGGTTTATAATTAGGTTATTAATAAGATTAACACTTTATAAACCATAAATAAACAATTATAAACAAGTTATAACACAGTTTTCATGCATTGATGCAGGCTCATTATTTGGCAAGAGCAAGTTAATGCTACGTCTCATTAATCTTAATAATGTAAGAGGTAAAAAGGGAGTCTGATTGTAGCTCATTAATAAATGATGTGTTTTACACTTTACAATAAGGCTCCTTTTACCAGTTCATAAATGGTAGTAACTCATTAGTAAGATTAATAAGCAGTAACTTGATCTTGCCAAATAGTGAGCCGTGATTTATAAAGTGTTAACGACCGAATTAATAACCTAATTATAAAGCATTTGTGAATCCTTTATAAGGGTAGACTTATTGTAAAGTGGCACCCAGCTTGCTAACATTAGCCAAGTAAGACAGTAGCAGGAAATTCCCTGTGTGGTTTGAGATAACTAACAGTGAGTTTTACTGCTTATGAATTCAAGACGAATGTGTTATTTCCTCTTTAACGTCTTGTTTTAACTTAGATTAGAATTGTTAATTTCTTGAAGCACCAGCAGAGAGAGAGAGAGAGGTATGTTTGAAAACGATGTAGTCTAAAATGAGGTGTGTTTGATAGCTGTGCATGCCTGTGCGTGCATGCTTATATGCATATGGGTGCATACATGCTTGAATGTAACCGAGGCCTTGAATATTTATATATTTGTGAGCTGAGGGTTGGCTGCCTCCGGTGGGATAGAGGTGTTGGTGGTGCTGAGCAGGAGGAGACGGGAGCAGGGGAAGATAGAGGGGAAAGAGAGAGTCCCTCAGGCGTGTCCGGGCTCTGATGGCTCCCCTGACAACCTCCTCTGTAATGGTCTCCCTCTCTCTCTCTGAGTGCTGTGAAATTGCAGGCCGGCGCTCTACAGCTGAGGACTCAGAGGAGACAAACGGCCTTTTAATTCAGAGCGCGGAGAGGTGACGGAGAGGGAGGCCCTAAGGGAGGGCTACCAATCAGACATCCATCATACTAACCTCTCCCTTGGGACTGGCCCTGCCAAAGAGGGGCCCTGGAGGTGGTCTTGTGAGCGTACATGTGTGTGAGCGAGTATGCATGTGTGTGTGTGTGTGTGTGTGTGTGTATGCGCGTCTTCGGGGTTGGGGTGACACCGCATGCATGGAATGGCGGCTGCAGGGGAGGGAGGGAGGAGAAGGGAGGAACCGGGCTGCTCAGGTGTCCAGGCTGTCACGGTGCAGAGCTGGAGGAGTGAGGGCGGGGGGTGAATATGGGGTGTGGGGGTATATTTTTTTTTCCTTCATGTCTCACATTTATCTGTGCATTGTTTTGTTTTTTATATATATACAGTATATATTTCTATTTCTATACATCCCTTTCTTCTTTTCTCTTCCTGGCTCACGGTGCACAGAAACCACAGCAACGCTTGTTTTTTAAAAAAAAATATTACCTGATATTCAATTGTTGCAAATATTAACATTTACGTCCGTCATCCAGAGTGTATATATTCTGTCGGAGCTCGAACTGAAGGCACGGCGAGGGTTCAGGGTTTGTGGACATTGCTCGCAGTGTTTAAATGGTTCCTTGTGCTCCTTCTGCATTACCAACTAAAAAGACTGAAAGAGAGTGACAGAGATGAGCGGCTGCACAGATATTTCATGAAGGCCTCTTAGCAAAGAAAACGTACCCATGCTTAAACCACTTCAAATGTTGGTCCTTGAGAATTATGTGTTGTGATGGTCTGTATGCACGCATAAATAGTTGTGGCGCTCAAACGAAGCTCCCATCCTCCAACATTAATAGATAAATAAATAGCAGCATTGGTCATTTATAAAACGGTTCATCAAAATTATTCATGATTTGCAAATCATCTCTGAATCCTCTCCTGTAACTTTTATTCCATGAGGTGAATGACAACAATCCCTCCTCCAGCTGCAGCCTGTGTGAAGGCTTCTTTTAAAATCCTTTGTGCACAGGCAGAAAAAAAAAAAAGACGAGATTTTACAATTGAATGTGTTGAAACTTAAAATAAAATCCCGGGGCATATGGCTAACCGAGCTCTACTTTGAGATTCTGTAAAACTGAAGGAATTTCTAATGTTCTATTGAGACATTTTGCTTCCTGTAGCATTGATGGAACGACTCGTAGGTCGCTTCAAAAAAGGACAAATCTGTTTAGCCATTACTTCAGTGACACACCTGTGTGCTCTTTGTATGATACAATGAATAAAGAATCAAACAAATACATCAAATACAAGTATTTAAATAAAAGACCATGGTATTCTTCCATCAGTCTGATCATATAATACAATAAATGTTATGTTTCCTTTCTGATTTCACCTGAGAAACTCTTTCCTTATGTAGAATCTAAATAGACTCAACTAGACCCAGGTAACCCGCCTTTAAGTTTTCACAAGTGTGGTTTTCAAGTCTCTGCAGTGTGACATAAATCTTCAGGACCTGAAAAACATTATATGAGGCCTCAAAGGGAAGTAAAGGTTTAAAGTACTTGAAGGACAAGGAAGAAAAAAAATGTTGTGTAAAAGCAAAAAAAAAAAGTATTCTGTTTGAATAGTGGAATGAAATGCCAAGTCATGTTATTATAATCATTGGTTTAAGGTCAGAGTTGAAGCCGGTTTCCAATCAATGCCAGGTGTCGGACTCCGTTTAATATGTACACGGCGTCTTCAGAACCGAGCGTGTGATCGTGTGATGTGGTATTCCCACTGAAAAGAGAAGAGCCTGTTGCTGTCCTTGGTGCTCGTGCCTTTCGGTACCACGGACAGCTCCCTCATGTTTCTCCACAGGTGAGTATCTCGCTCTCTCGGTGTGCACAGGAGAGCCGAGCCCAGCTAAAGCAAACAGCTTTTTTTTATTTATTTTTTTTTTATTCCTTTTGCACAATGTGATGGAGGCGACACACAATCGAGGGTGATTGTACGTATTTGCCTCACATGCGCTTTTTCCCACCGTGGGCTTTTTGTCTGCCTCTCCTGAATCCCCCCACCCCTCTCTCTCACTCTCTCTCTCTTTTTGTCTCTTTCTCTCTCGTTTTACAGGCTAAAGAGCTCCGTGTTAGGAGCTTGGATAATTGGGGAAACTCATTCAGCCTTGTCTCTATACAAAGGGCCTGAAATACCCAGGTTAAACCTTTGCTACCTGGAGCATAAATGCAACACTTGGCATCTGGGGCAAAGTTTTTTTGTTTTGTTTTTTTTGATAGGAAAAACACTAATAACAGCTGCAGCTGAGTGGAATGGTTCATATGCATCCATGAACAGAACAGTTTGGGATGTACAGTACGTCAAAAACAGGAAGGAAAGAAAAGAAAGTGGTAGCATGGGTTAGACGTTAATGGTAAAGTTGGGCTCCTGTCGAGGACACTGTGGGATTCAGCTTTACTTTCTGCCGTTGGTGCTTTGAGGCTGAGGAAGTAAACTGCTGCCAATTATGTGCAGATGTGTAGGAGAAAAACAAAAACAATGTGAGACAAATACAATGAAGAAAACAGTGGATTTGTGGTACTTTTTCAAATCTGGCAACTTCATTGTTAAACTAAAGATGATAGATAGATAGATAGATAGATAGATAGATAGATAGATAGATAGATAGATAGATAGATAGATAGATAGATAGAGTCATATTGTTGATCTTTTCCTGTCTAAATGTTGGTTTATTATCAGATGAATCACCATTAACGTTTGGAGAAAATGCTTAAACCAGTCTCAGCCGTCCCGCTAACATGAATTAGCCCACTGCATGTTTGCTTAACTGCAACTAACAAAACAAGGCTGTTGGTAAATATTGAAATTCCCTTCGATTGGCGGCCACTCTGTTAAAGCACCGGGTGACCGGGCTCTCCCTATTGATGAGCTCCAGCTAATCCATCGCATTTCCCTGTAAATGGCTTTCTGCATGAGAAAAGGCCCGCGGCCCCCTCCTCTCCACCCGAGCCTCGGCCACAGTGTGATACGGTGTGAGAGGTTTTGTCACAAGGCCGTAATAAGGTTGTGTAGCATTAGCCCCCCTTGTTCGGCTACTCCCACTCCCATTGCATCTAATCAGATTCATTTCAGTGGCAGCGCCGCGCCGTGTACAGACGCCCTCCCCGCGCCTGTTGTGCAGGTATTTCCTAACCTTTATCGCTTTCTGTGGACTTTCGAGTTTTAAGGTCCTGTAGAAATGTTGCGGGGAGGTTCCTGGGGGTGCACCGTCTAACCTGCGGCTCATACCTTTCCCCTGTAAAGTCAGCGCCGTCTCCACGACCCTCCATGAAACCTTCCACATGCGAGCTGGCCTTTAAAAAGCGCCACTAGAATCACGCTGCTTCCACGGCCCTGGTATTTCTGCACGGCGTGTGGATTCAGGTCCGCTATGAGGCTACAGCTATGAACGTGTAACCATAACAACTGCGCTCTGATTGGCTCCGCTGCACGGGAATTAACAAGGGCGTCATCCAATCTGAGAGCAGGTTGCGCGCAGCGCTGGCAAAACCTCGTGATAACCCAGGCACAGTGATGCGAAAGTGGCGACGTGAGGTGAGCCCGAAGGAAATGACTGGACCCAAAACAAAGCACGAGCGAGGGATAAAGTATTACAAATAATCACGTCTGAATGATGATGTTTTAACTGTGTGCTCGTGAGAAAACATGCCCGCTTTGTCCATTACGCAGTCCATCAGCTGGCGCGGCTCACGGCTCTGCTCCTCTCCTCTGGATTGTGGATTGTGACAAGTGCCGGGACAGCGACCAAACAGGACCGGGACTACAACAGGACCTGGACTGTCACTCCGTCCGCTGCCTTTGAACGGGGAGGTTCCTCCAGTTTTCGCCTGACAGCACACCTCCCGGAGCCAAGACGTTGTTCCGCGTAGAGCCGGGTTGCCTCAGTCCGAGCAGCGCAGTCCGTGTGGGAAGGTCGGCACTCGGCGCCCTGCAGGCCGGAGACATGATGGTCCACTGTGCCGGGTGCGAACGGCCCATCCTGGACCGGTTCCTCCTCAACGTGCTGGACAGAGCCTGGCACGCCAAGTGCGTCCAGTGCTGTGAGTGCAACTGCAACCTCACCGAGAAGTGCTTCTCCAGGGACGGAAAGCTCTATTGCAAAATGGACTTTTTCAGGTAAAGCAGAGTCTGGACTCAGAGCTCTTATTCCAGCTTCCAAAACAATATAATATCACAGTTAAACATGATGCAATATCGATTCTAAAATACAAAAATACAAAAATAAAAATTAGAGCAATAACAATTTGTTTAATAAATTCAGGTTTAAACTTAAATTGTGTGCACAGGGGTCAGAATATTAAACCACAGGTTAAAAAAAATAATTTAGGGAATAAAATAAAAGTTACCACCTAAAATAAATGCAATAAATCCTTTATTTTGAAATAGTAGGATTCCCCATAATGAAGTGTTGCTCGTGTCATGGACCGTGTGGCCTCTGCAATAAAAGAAAGGACAGATAAAATTGAATTTCACTCAGCAGCCACGTGCATTCTGTGCTCTGCATTTTGATCTGTTTTCCAGTTTTCTCCAAACAGCCATCAGCCTATTAACCGCTTCACAATCCCTAAAAAAGTGTTTCAGGTAATTGAGTGATAAGTGAAGCCCCTTGTTTGTCCCGTCGCGCTCTCTTAGCATCATTTTCATTTGTGTGTGTGTCAGTTATTTTCTCCCAAATTGTCTAATGAGATGTAAGACACATCAGCCTTTGTTGGGCCCGGCTATTATTGGCCTCGCGCGGCCTTGGCCATCATATTACCGCAGGTCCCATCAAGCTGTGGATTTTAAATGGCCAGCCATTAGCCAGGCGAAACAGTAATCACCCTAATGTGTCCATTTGTTGTGTAAGTAGAGTTGTGCCCCCTTTCGCTTTGGGAGGGAGGGAGGGGGGTGTGGGGGGGTCTCGGCCATGCATGTGAAAGAGGGGGGGGGTAGTGAAACGATACCATTGCAAATGGAGACACAAGCCTACATTAGTGTTAAAACAATGCTCCACAAAAAGAGTGCTTGCTTTCACCCAAAGGCTTAGCACCCCCCCCCCACCCTGTCCCGCCCATGTTTAGCCCAGGTACAGGAGGCCCAGTGTGAGCCTCCAACATCTGCTGAAACTCCTCTTACTGAGAAAAGCGTCAGTGCAGGTGAGAAATAACTGTAAACATCAGTCACATCTGTTTTCTCTCTCTTTTAAAAAAAAAAAAGACAAAAACCAGTCACCTCCTCCTCCTCTTCTTCTTCTTCTCTTCTTCCTCCTCCTCCTTCTCCTCCTCCTCCTCCTCCTCCTCCTCCTCTCCTTCTTCTTCTTCTTCTTCTTCTTCTTCTTCTTCTTCTTCTTCCTCTTCTTCCCTCTGCTCCTCATCCTGTCATATCAGGAGGGCATTTCTTGCAGAATTTATTTGGGCTATTTGTGTATCAAATTGATGAGTCTTCCCACCCAGTATTTAAGCGGGTGAATATGGATTAAGAGAAGATTTTCACGCTAAGATGCTCCTACTCTGCTTAATCCCATAATATATCCGTGGCTACAATGTGTTGATTGTCACTAATACGTTTTGCGTGGGGTTATTGTCAGAGCACCTCCATCAAAAATTATTATGAGCACGCGGCTTTTTTTTTTTTATTCTATCTCCATTTTTTAAATGGAAAGTCTCACTTGTTTTTTTTTTTTTGTTTGTTTTTATGTTCCCAGAAGCCACTGTTTATTTTCTCAGTTCACTTCTATAGAGAAATGCAGACATGCTTTGTTTATTGTTGTTTATTGTTTACTAATTACTTTAATACTAAACATGACTATTTATATATGATTATATGGACCTTTAAATACGATTTTATTATTATTAATATTATTATTGTGTTGGTATATTTTTAGCTTGGAAGTAAGAATATTTTTTAGCATTATTAAAATGTGACTATTGTAAATATTGGCCCGATTAATGTATTTATATTTATATATTCCAACCAAACTATTATGATATTATTAAGTCCTTATATTATGACTGATTTGAACGTGTGTAGACATAAAAAAAGCACGTTTGAATTTTAAAATTGAACGTATAATTTACATGATATTTTGTTATAACCGGGTGTGGGCCTGAACGATGAAATCACGCTTTAGATTTTAAGAGAAACAAATATCTCACACGGTTTTTTTCCTTCTTTATCCAGGCGGTTTGGCACTAAGTGCGCGGGCTGTCTGCAGGGAATCTCGCCAAACGACTTGGTGCGCAAGGCGCGCAGCAAGGTGTTTCACCTGAACTGCTTCACCTGCATGGTGTGTAACAAGCAGCTGTCCACGGGAGAGGAGCTCTACGTGATAGACGAGAACAAGTTTGTGTGCAAAGAAGATTATTTGAGCTCCGGGGCCATTAAGGAAGTCAACTTGAACTCAGGTAAGCAACGTCATGATGATCATAATAATAAGCCATAGTGTGTGTGTGTGTGTGTGTGTGTGTGTGTGTGTGTCTATGTGTGTGTCTATGTGTGTGTGTGTGTGTGTGTGTGTGTGTGTGTGTGTGTCCTATTCGATTTCATAAAGCAAAGAAATCTCTGTGTGTTTGATATGAAAACACTCCACATAAAACCGGCCTGCAGGAACAAAGGGGGGCAGGAGTCTGGAGGCTCTGTCGCGCGCCGGATGGTTCAGTCTGTGTTGGACATTTAGCAGCAGCTCGTGCAGATCGTGTCACTGCGGCCCGGCTTCAATATTTACCTCCACAGGACAATGGCTTTCTGTTATTGTACGTCAGGGTCCACTGGGGATGAGCACGTTAGTCTGCTCCTTCCTCCGCTGTCTATTCATCCTGGTAGGAAAGCTCATCATCAGGACCGCGACCCCACTCCACACCCCTGGGTGCTGAGGGTGTCACGCTCCCTTGTTTCAGGCTGCAGCACAAATATGTGAATTTATATGTGATGTTGTGTCATTTTTTTTTTTTTTTAAAGGAATAATCAGGGTTAGTTTCTGCTTATTTTAGCTTTAGTTTCCTTGAACTTTCAAAAACAAAACTGGAAATTACAAATTATTATTATTATTATTTATTTTAAAGAAAGAAAGAAAGAAATTTAAGAAAATATTTGTGCGGGAAAACAAATGCAGAAATGTCATTTAGCTGCTTTTTTTTGACAGATTTTATTCATGATATACAAGTAAAATATTTAGCTATATTTTCCATTGTAGTCTGGATTGCCTCTGTGCATCTCCAGGCCTAATTACAGCAGACCCCCCCTCCAACTCCAATCCACTCCCCCCCCCCTCCTACATTTGGGATCGTGACCTTCCTCTTGTTTGTTTTCCCTCTCCAGTGTCGTCGTGTACTGACAGGAGTTTATCGCCGGATCTGCAGGACCCAATACAGGACGACATAAAAGAGACGGACAATTCAACGTCCTCAGATAAGGAAACGAACAATATTGAGAACGAGGAGCAGAACTCCGGGGCCAAAAGGCGGGGGCCCCGGACCACCATCAAGGCCAAGCAGCTGGAAACGTTAAAGGCCGCGTTTGTCGCCACGCCGAAACCGACCCGGCACATCCGAGAACAGCTGGCCCAGGAAACGGGACTAAACATGCGGGTGATCCAGGTGAGATCAGCGGCGTGTTTGTGTGTGACAGAGACGAATGAGTGAGAAATGACGGATTATAAATCAGTGGAGTTACTTATTAATTTTACCGAAGGCGCCTTTATCTGTTAGAGAGAAACCAAAACATGAGCCACGTTTAATCTGTTCGCCACACGTGTTGTCAACCAGCTGGGTTTCTTATATTTTGTGAAATAATATCAAATAAAATGTACTTCTAAAATAACAATAATAATCTTATAATCAGATGCCAAAGACAGTTTTCATTTTAATATGTTTTATCGTTTTAAACAAAAAAAGCAAACAGTACATTAATAGTAAAATACATGAGAGTTTTGTATTTCCATATAACAAACTCAAGCTTCTTCTTGCAGAGGTTGTGATAATATTATTATTAAAAATAAATGAATTTGTATTTTCATTTAAAATAATTCTAACACAGTTGTATATTTAATTGAACAAAATGAATAATTCTCCCTGTCACTATTTTCATATTCCTAAAATTAAAAATTCCACTCCTCTTTATATCCATATCTGCAGGCGCTAATTTATTCTCTGAAATGAAGATCTAGTAATCCAATTTATTGATGCAGGGATATAATAATAAATAGCATGTTTTTTTTTTTCAGGACTATCATTTATTTTGTGCAGACAGCAGTTTATTTCACTTTAATCATTCCTGTTCCACAGCCATGAAATTAGTGAAAGGTTAGTTTTGTTTTTGCCAAAGGCAAACATGTTTGCAGTATAACACAAGCGTTCACTGTTTTCAATCTCTCTCTCTCTCTCTCTCTCTCTCTCTCTCTCTCTCTCTCTCTCTCTGTCTCTCTGTCTTTTCATCCTCACACACACACACACGCTCGCTCGCTCGCTCGGTGTCTGGGTGCAGACTGTGTGAGGATGATTAGCACCATCTCTGCCAACTGTGATGTGGCTTTTTGTGCACTCACTGTAATTATCGCTGATTTCACAGATTTACATACCACCCTCCCCTTTCCCACCTCTCTGCTCTTACTCACTTACAGCCTGTTCCCACTGCCTATTAGAGCAGACCGGGGCCTCTCCACTGCCTCATCTATATCCTATACTGCAGGCTGCTGATGTGTGTGTGTGCATGTGTGTGTGTGTGTGTGTGCATTAGGAGAGCTCAGTCGATCAATCAATCAATCAGTCATTCAGTCAGGCAGGCAGGCAGGCAGGCAGGCAGGCATTCAGGCAGGCAGGCAGTCCATCCCTCTGTCCGTGATCCCCCACCCCCTGACTGTCGCCGTGTTGCTCGGAGCCAAAATGGAGGCTCTGTTTCGTCATCCTCCTCCTCCTCCTCCTCCTCCTCCTCGTTCGCTGTGTGTTAAATACCATTGCTCTCAACGCGGGGAGCCCTGCGAGCCACGCTGCTTCTCCAGCATGTGTATGTAATCCCTAAGCAACGCTCTCTCGAGGGGAGCGAGAGCATTTCCATAAAAATGTACCCTACAGTTAGACGATTGTTCTCAATAAGCAGGTGTCGCCTTTGCCGCTGGAGCACACAGAGCAGAGCCTAAGTGGTTTTAGGTGTTTTTTGTGTGTGTGTGTGTGTGTGTGTGTGTGTGTTTTTGTTAATCTGCAGCACAGTGGGATTCTGCCTCTGGTGTAGCCTAACTGGTGTGAACATACATCATTATGCAGCAGTGATGCAAAGGCGAAACAAGATGTGTTATGTGCTTATAATGCAAAGACGTTTCTTTCCATATGTTGTGTAGTTTTGCTATTTTGAAATCCCCCTTTGTTCCTCTTCACAGACAGTTTACTTAACGTTAGTGATAAGCCTTTCATCCTCTGATTCATGGCTTCCACTGTTTATTTTAACTTGTGCTGAGGTGCACCAGGTTGTGTGTGTGTGTCTGCAAAAGAAAAACAGGTTTATGACTCAGAAAGTGCAGCAGACAGTGTTTCTTATAATAAAATCACTTGGTTATAGAGTCAAATTATATTCCATCATAGATAAGACACTTAATTTACAATGCTGCTTTATGCTTCTCCTCATTTCTGACTTGGTCTTTGTTAATTTGTGATATAGTGTAATATTCCCATTACCTACACAAAGGGCCCCTTTTCCACCTGAGTGAACTTACAGGCGCAAAATGCCTCGGGTGTTATCATCCATTGTGTGCCAGTGCTCAACCGATCTTACCTGTGTAATTCTGACTTTGCATTGGAAATTTTTCTTTTTTCATATTTGGTTAGTTTTGGACTAGTTTAAGTGCGTGTGTGTGAGTGGTGTAGCACTTTGAGTTAGATGATTATTAGACAGTAAATACAGCTGAAAATGGAGACAGAGGTGTCAGAGAATCAGGATCATGAGAGGCCAGGAGCAAATACTTGTTATCAAAGGAGAAATGGTTTGTTTGTATTTGAGTAATGAACAATTTTGGGCTTAAATAATAAAGAAAATAGATCAAACTTGACTTAATAAGGAGCAGTTAATGTCTGATTTGGATTCTGGTTTCTACACAAACTCTGTAACCGTGAGCATAAAATTAAATATCAGTGAAATTAGCTAAAATGATCAAGATTCAATTGAAGTTGATACATATTCATTTGTTTTCAATTTTGTCTGGTGTTTTTCTTTTTCTTTTTCTTTTTCTTTTTCTTTTTCTTTTTCTTTTTCTTTGGTGCAGGAAGCACTCGACTGAATCTTGTCTGAATCTTACAACGACATGATTTTCGCTCTGAGTGGAAGTTTGAGTGAAAACATTGATGGCTGGAGCCAGATGAAAAAAAGGCTGAGATCAGCTGATAACTGTGGCGTCTCTCTCTGGTTTCACACAGGTCTGGTTCCAGAACAGAAGATCCAAAGAGCGACGAATGAAGCAGCTGAGCGCTCTGGGCGCCCGGCGGCACGCCTTCTTCAGGGGCCCGAGGAGGATGAGGCCCCTGGGAGGCCGGCTGGAGGATGCGGACATTTTGGGACCTGGGGCTTATGGTTACTATGGAGGTAAGAAATAAAGCTTGTGATAAAAACTCTGCATGTCTTTAAATATACCACACGACCGTCATTAATGTGCAGTATGGGCGAGAGTCTCCTGGTTTCACCCTCTCTCCAATGTGATATTGTAACTGAACTGCAACCTTCAGTGGCACCAGCAAGGATAATAGATGTGGTGTGTTATCAGGCTGCAGGCAGATTACATAAAGGCTGTGTTTACTGTTCACCACAGATGTAACCTCAGTGTAGTTCATTTGGACATTGAGGGTCATGTGATTTTTCTTTAATCTATTCATCTTATTCAAACGTATGATCGGTCCTCGATACGGCTCAGACCTTGGCCACTGTTCAGTCAGTATAGATCTTCTCTTCTAGTTATGAAATAAGCTTTAAGAAACTTTTGGTGATCAAAACAAAAAAGAGAAATCTCATCTAATTTAGCTCAGCAAACATTTTAAAGGCTGAAAATAAGATATTAACTGTCACATTCTCACTCCTTCACAAATGCTTATAAGGAGCACTAGGAAAGAAAAGAATTTGTATTTAAGCATCTACTGGTTACCTGCATCAAGAAAAAGAAATCTTGTGACAACGGCAGGTGGGCGGCGGATAACAACGCCGCACTAACACAACAACAGCAACACGTTGAACTGGAGGAATAAACCAGATGCGGCTGTCATGTATATCAGCAGTTTGTTTTTGATAGAGAAACATATATATAAATATATATATATATATATATATATATATATATACAGCTCGTGCACATCCACCTGAAGGGCCCCTGCACTGAGGATACAATAAACTGGAGCCGTCAAGGCTTCTACGCAGGGAGCGGGGGGGGGGGGGGGGGACAAAGAATAAAAACCTTCATCCCTTGTTCTCATCTCTCTCTCTCTCTCTCTCTCTCTCTCTCTCTCTCTCTCTCTCTCCCTCTCCCTCCTTCGCTTCTCGTCGCAACGTTTGCTTTTCACACCCTTTTGTGCCGCAGCAGCATCGGGCCGGTCTGCGCCTTTCATGCGAGCTCGCCGCTTCCTTATGTTCCTCTGCCGCTGCTGAGAGGCAGGGATGCCTGTGTGTGGTATGGTGCATCTGCATGTGTGAGTGTAATTATAGTTTGCAGAGCCAACGCCACCCTCACCCCCCCCCCCCCCCCGCACCCTCCCCCGTCTTACACACACACACACACACAGTCCACAACACAAGCTTGTTGCTTATTCTCAAGGTCGGCCAAACGAGCAGGGGCCTGAGTGTCACAGCAAATAATTTGTGTTTGTGGAAGTCATGTCAGCTCTTATTGTTTCTCCTGATAATCTCCAAAAGCAACGAGCAGCAAACAGCAAATAAATGCGGTTGTTATAATTAGGCAGCATATTTCTTGATTTCTAACCTGTGAGTTCTCGATTTTGCCTGTTAACGCAGAAATAGGAGTGAGAGGAGCATATGGTGATGGTGGGGGTGTGGAGAGGGGGGTGGGAAGTTGGGGGGGTGGAGAAATGCTAGTGCAACATCTGGGGCAAAGGGGTAAAGTCTGCCATCGATCTCAGTTCAAGGTGGAGTTGAAACAGAATGGATTTAATGTAAGTGAGGGAATTCGGAGCAGGGCGGGATGAGAGTGGCGAGACGGAGAAAGGCAGGTGGAGGTTTGTAATTGTTAACGAATGCAAACGGTGTGTGAAGTAATTGGCTGCACGAGGGGGAGTAGATGACTCCTACATAAACTGTTTTTTTTGATAAACAGTTCAGGAAATGTGGCTCTTTCCAAAAGCTGCACATCACAGGTCTGATTGTCACTTGAGTCGCTGTCCCTCGCTCTGAGTCTGCGGCTGCGTTGATTGGATCATCATGGCCGTCAGACCGGACGTAAGGCTGGTGTAGGGTTCGAGGAGCAGTGACATTTTGTCTTACTGAGAGTTAATGAGAAGATCGACGCCTCTCTCATGTTTAAATATAAGGCTATAGCCGTGATTAGCTTAGCTTAGCACAAAGACAGGAAACAGTCCAAAGGCAACGAAATCCACCTTTAAAAGTCACAAATCAACATGTTATGTTTTGTTTGTTGAATCCGTACAGAAACTTATGTGCTGGACAATTTCTTGGCCGGTTGCAGTGACTTTCCGCAGTCTCTGCTGGTTGCCTGGCAACCTTAGAAGATTTCATACAGATTAAACAAAGTTCAATATAAGATGTTAATTGATGAGCTTTAGAGTTGCTGGTTGGTGGATGGTGTTACCTTCGGACAGAGACTTGCTAGCTAGTGTCCCCTTGTTTCCAATCTTTATGCTAAGCTAAGCTAACTGGCTACTGGTTGCAGAGTTTATATTTAGCTGACAGATATGAGAGTGGTATCGATCTTCTCATCTCACACTTGGCAAGAAAGCAAATAAGTATATATCCCGAAATGTCAAAGTGTTCCTGATGAGGTTGAGCAGAGCGACTCACATCGGATCGAGTGATCCGGAGTAACTGGGGACTTCTGAGTGGAGTCCAGTTGTTGGTTTGGTTGTGTTGAAAGTTTGGTTTGGATGGATCTCAGGATCAGATTCATGTGTGCACCGTTTGTTTCCTGTAATGATCTTTATGGCTGGTTTTAGTTTTGAGAGATTGGTCTCGGTGATTTCCAGCACAAATATATCGTTACATTTAATTCAACACTAATATAAAGTCTGTAGAGAAACAGCTTTGTTGTTACTTTGCATCCACAGAACATCCTGAAATCACTTCTCAGAGGAACCACTGATTAAATAGACCCTATGATTTGATTTGATAGAGGACAGAGACAGGAAATGTGCAAAATGACACGCAACAAACAGTGTGACCAGCTGGGAATCAAACATCATGTAACAAAATATGTGTTTGGGTGTAGCGGCCCCTTAAACCCTTTCGTCACGGATCCAGGTTGTAGTGGACGGCCCTCAAGATGCATTTCGAGATTCGCTCAATCCATAAATAATGTATGAAAATGTCACCTTGGTAGAAAGGGAGTGCGAACGTACGTGTCAGGGACCAAAACTGAGCCGACACCGCTCAGAGGCATAAACATGTCAGTCAGTGTCACAGGTTAAGTAGGAAATGTGTGTAAATCCAAGTGTGTGCTGGAGATTTTGGGGGCTGTATTCACTAATTAATGTGTCTTGCATTGAAGTTTTTTTTTCTTGTTGTTGTTGTTGTTTTTTGCTGCAGCGCTTTGAAGTGAAGTGCCATGAGAAAGTTGAGAAATTTTCGACATGACAGACGGAGAGAGTTTGTCAGCTTGAAGGTGTTTCAGCAGATATGTTTTTCTACCAATCGTGGTCCCCAGAGGATGAATCCTTACTGACTAACGTTTCATGTATTTGCGGTTTTGGAATGAGTTTAGATTATTAATTTACAGGCTAATAACACAGAGCCATTGCGTTTGCCTGGTGTATGTGTGTGTGTGTGTTTATGGGCTTTCTCAATGATTTGCTGACTTTGTCTCGTGATGCTGCACAACTGATATCGCGGCAAAGATGAAAATAGCATGGGGGGGGGGGGGGGGGTGAACCTGTCACTACCACAGCTATTGATGGGCCAACACTGTGATTGTGAATAAAACACAGCAGTAACACAACCTCAAGCTGAGAGCGCATGAACTAAAGAGGTGCAGTTGCTGCCGTGCTGGAAGCAGCAGCGTGAAGTGGATGAAACTGTGGAGCGAGGTTGTAATTAAAAGGGAGAAATTAAATGGATGGAAAAGTCAAAACAGATAATTGATTAGATAGACTGACAGAAAATAAATCTACTCCTTTTTTTGTTGTTGTTGTTGTTGTCAGGCAAAAATACTGAACAATCTCTGCTTCCTGCTTTTCAAATTAGATTATTTGCTGATTTTCTGTGTAAATTGATCATAATATGAAGTTTTGATGGGCACATTGCACTTTTTTCTAACGAACTGATTAATAAGAAAAATGAGATGAATCAGATTAATCAACAATAAAAACCAACCGTTAGTTGCAGCCCTGGCAGGATTGCAGGCGTGGAATAATGCAGAGTGATCTGTGTCGCTCAGTGAGGTGCAGGAGGAGGGATGTTGCTGGAAGCTGCATCAGACATGACAAAGAGATGCAGCTGACAAGACCTGGCAGGGCTGCAGGGAGGCTGGAATCTCATTTTGGAGTTCCTCATCCAAATCCAGAAGTTTCAGCAGGGGAATCTATCGAGGCGCACGCATGGCTGCGAGCTGAATGAGTGAGGGAGATGAATGCAGTGTGTAAAAGGCGAGAGAACTGAGGTGGAGAGGTGTGGAGTTGTTTATACACTCAAATGAGGCTGTTGGAGACCGGTTGGTTGGAAATTGGACATGATCAATTTCACCACTTAGGTAGGTGTGTAGCTGTGTGTACAGCTGCACGCCGCTCTGGGGAAGTGTGAATGTTTTTTTTTAATGTATATTCAAAGTCTTTGATAGAAAGTCTAACCTCCACGTATTCTCCTGTTCCTCCACAGAATACCAAGGTGACTATTACGGACCAGGAAGCAACTACGACTTCTTCCCCCACGGCCCTCCGTCCTCACAGGCTCAGTCTCCAGCCGAGTCCCCCTACATCCTGGGCTCCGGCCCCGGAGCCATGGAGGGATCGGGCCACCACCCTTCAGACGACCAAAGGTTCACGGACATGATCTCCCACGCGGAAACCCCCAGTCCGGAGCCGGGCTTACCGAGCTCCCTGCAGCCTGTCCCGGGGGAGGCGTACGGTGGCGGACCCAGTCCTCCTTTCTCCTTGGCCAGTAACTCCAGCTACAGCGCTCCCATGTCCCACCAAGGCCAGGAGATGGGAGAAACCACAGCCTGGTAAAGGATGAACCGCAGGGACTATTCCTGGGCTGAATGTTCAGCCTCGTTAATTCAGGAGATGAACGGGGGGGGCACGGGGGGGGGGGGGCGCGGGGGGGGGGCGGGGGGGAGAAAAAAAACCCACATTGTGAAAAGTTCAGCTGAAATTTCTACGAAGGACTTTTTAAAATCACGGACTGATCTTGACAGTTGACGAAGTGATGGACTTGGGAATGGACTCGAGAATGGGATAGCTTATTGGAAAAGGTAATATTTGCTGCCCAGTAGACACTCCAAAGCATTTCCCTTCCTGGATTACTGGACTTGAACTATTAAAAACAGAAAAAAGAAAAAAAAAAAGTTGCGATTCTACCCAGCAAAAATGCTTCTCGCCTTCCCCTTTATGTTAACGAAGGTATCTTCTAATGCTCTAGGAACACATTAGAGAGAAATGCCAAAGGGGACATCTTTAGTTGTCTAAAATTTCTCACCACATTTTAAAAAATTTTTTTAACAACATTGCTTCAAAGAAATATTTGAGTTTTTCCATTCTGTTGCTTTACACCTGTCTTTATTGCTGAGCTGCCACTCTACCCTCAATATTAAGAAGACAAAGGACCAGGTTTAACACATGCTTTAATGTTCATATACAAATACATACGTGGCAATGAAGACAGGATATGTTTGGTTGAAAACGTTGCTCATTTTAAACTTTCTTTTGTGAGACAATATGTCAAATTAAAAGCTGCTGCTTGAGAGAAACTGTATACACACTCACACACACACCATATACACACATACACACACACACCTCAGGCATTGACTTCCTGTAGTACACAACTCAGCTATAAGTCCCTTAATGCACAAAAATCGCTCTTGATCATAGCTTAAAAGAAAGATGTCTATAACATTATTCAAACCACGGACACAATTATACAGACACTTGTACCCCTACATACACACACACACACACACACACACACACACAGACATCTCATACCCATCCAGGCGGCCCTGATAGTTCTGCTCCGCACACTGCTTCACCTGACCTTCCCTTTGTTACTATCCCTTTTAAAAAACATGTTTTAATGGAAATGATTTTCAAAAGAACATTGAACCCATAATGGAGAATCTCCTTCAACAGCTGAGGTCTCCTTCCTCTAAAGAGAGAAAACAAAAGAGGGGGCAGACTACATCTGTGACATTACCAGTCTGCTCTGAAGCTCTCGTTGCCATCTAGTGGCCGCGTTTCTCAAGACACACAAAATTGGAAAAAAAAAAAGAAAAAGAAATCCTCTTAGCAGAGTCCAGCTGTGTGTTTATGAACGTCTTTGTACTGCAGAGGACAAATTCTCTCTCTCTCTATCTCTCTCTATCTCTCTCTCTCTCCCTTTTTTTTTTTTTTCAAAATTACGTCAATAGATAATTCTGCAGTTTCATGGTCAAGTGTCATCAGGGCTCCGGTTTTTGAAAAGCCAATACAACATTTTTCATCTCCCTTCATAACACAGCTGCTGAAAGATGACATACAACCCAAGTTAGCTGATATTATTCAATACAAAACCTCCCATAATTCCTCATTTCAAATGCGTTCCGTCTCTCCTCTTTCAGCTGCGTCTCGTCGCACAACACACTTGTGATGCTGTTTGTCCACAATGAGTTAGATCTACTTGAATATTATTTTTGATTTGATTTTGCATTTCCTTTGGACATTGTATAAGATCTAGAAAGAATGTGTCTTATTTCTGATGTACTGAGATATTCTTGGATACAAAAGTGAGTGTGTGAGCGTGTGGTTGTATGTGTGTGTGTGTGTGTGTGTGTGTGTGTGTGTGTGTGTGTGTGTGTGTGTGTGAACGCTTGAGGGCGGGGGGTGATCGTATGCTTGCTCATGTGTGCGTGTGTGTGCATTTGTGCACATTTAAGGGTGGGTGGGGAAAGGGGGCAAGGCTGTATTATTTCTATGTAAATAGCACTGGTAATAAAACCTTCTCTTACAACTTGAAGAACTGACTTTCGTCCTAAATCTCATCACTCAGTGTATTTTCTATTTTCTTTACTTTATAGTACGTTATTATAACAAGTACTGAACTAACATACAATTTTAAATAAGTTGTACTTTATTTTGAATTTCCTTTTTATGCTACTTTTACATTATAGAGGAAAATATTACAGACATACGTACTATTTTTGTGTACTTTGCAGATTAAGATTTTTTTTTTTAAACGTATAATTAACTAATTAAATGTGATTGTTATAAAATAAAAATCCCCATCAGTAAATGAAGTAGTTTAAATTAGCTACATCTGAACTAGCTGTGATTTAATTGCTGGATACCACTTACATTAAGGCATATTTCATTAATATTTTATGGGTTGTAATTCATAACCATATTAATATTTATGAAATCACTTATGAAAGGTTTATAGATTAATCATAGACCAATAACAGGGACAACTTTTGGGTTGCCAGATTGTGAAAAAAAAATTCTGTTTGACTAGCACGTTCTCCTTATTAAGAATCTATTTTGCATACAGTAATGAAACCTTTTATTTAACTGCTTATTTTATTGAAAATACTTATTTATCTCTATTTAAATCTGCATCAATTAATTTTTTGACATTCTGAGGCAGCGCAATGAGCTGAAAACACAACACTGACATATTGTTAGCTTATTAAGTTGGTATGGTGAATATGCTAACAAACAGTTGGCTATTTACACGTCGTGCAGAGACAGAGCAACATTAGCATTCATCTGGAGTCGTGTCTCTACTTAGTGAATGTAAGTCCAATATTTATTCTTATTTTAGCTCTGGTTTTCCTCTCCACTTTGATTCCAGGGGGGAAATATCTGGCTATTTAGCTGCTAAATGCTGCGCTATGTTCACCAGCTAGTTGATGCCAACTATCTGTCAGCTGTTTGGTGCTGTGCAGTGAGCGTACAGTGGGTTTATCAGAGATTTTATAAATAAATTATCTGTGTAATAATGAACCATAACCGTAAAGTTACGGCCCAGACACCAAAACAATGAGCTAAAAGATGCTAACATGCTCTGTAGAGCACAAGCTAAC